>NC_142109.1:16235000-16445000 GCF_056152115.1 Neolamprologus brichardi
CACACAAAATGTTGACCACTGTGGACTACATTTTACTGTAAAAGCTTGAAAAACAAACTCTGTCCTATACTCATTTACCAAAAAGGTGCTTTTTTGTACTTTTGTTTGTTGCCCAATGTAAATACAGATACATAATCTTCAAAGAAATGCTTTATATTCTGTTCCCCCTTTAATATTATGTTTGTTAACATAATAGTTCATTATTATATGTAAAGCATACTTCTTAAAGTAAATATTTAAGTTCGTGTGATTATGTTTTCTGGCCGTCCAAATATGGACCATTTAAACAAAATCCTAAGAGAATTTAGCAAATGTGTCTGTCGTTCTGTTAAGTTATGAACATGTTTAGCCTGAAGAGGAAGTACCTGTTTGGCTTTGCCTTCCAAGGTATATTTGCAAGAAATCAAAAAGTGCAACAAGATTTTTAACAGCTGGTCCTGTAGTGTTCACTGAAAGCATTTCAATTCAGCTCAATTGAGTTCAAGTGAATTACTTCATATATATAATTAATGTTTTATATTGTAAAGTAAAGATCCTAAAATGATACAGGGAAAACCTCAACGATCACATGACCTCCTGTGAGCAAGAAGTTGGAGACAGTGACAAAACTTCCTTTTAACAGGAAGAAATCTCTGACAAAATCAGGCTCAGGAAGGGGCACCCATCTGCCAACTCAAA
The DNA here is from genome assembly GCF_056152115.1 of Neolamprologus brichardi. Lineage (NCBI taxonomy): Eukaryota > Metazoa > Chordata > Actinopteri > Cichliformes > Cichlidae > Neolamprologus > Neolamprologus brichardi. The sequence continues at coordinate 16,235,679 of NC_142109.1, forward strand.
CCAGTTCGAGATGAGGGGCAGAAGACATGCTGGTAAACACAGAGAGATTGACAATGATTCTAAAAGACTGTATGTTTTAAAGATCTTTAAAGGAAGAAAATAGGTTTGAAAACTGGCTCCATACGCAATGCGAGAAAGTCAAAAACAACTAAAAGATGGACAAGCACATGAATAATAAATAAATAACAGCATAGACCATAAGATATAAATGGCAGTAGTTACCATCAGTTAACACCTTCAAAATCAAAATGGATACAAGCAATGGTTGCCACTGTGTCTCACTCTTTTATCTTCTGTCATCCTTTCAAGGCTCTGTGGCACACAAACAAAATGTCCAGCCTTTTATAAATGTAGAGAGGTCCTACAAATAATCTAGTTTAAAATAAACTTTGGAGTCAAAACCTTCCCCCCAGCTTTTCCCCATAAATTACACCGCTGGAGGATTCTTTCGCTCCAGATCATTTTACATGAAATGGAAACATTTATATTTACACACATAAGGCGTTCCTTGACTTGTTTAAGTTGTATTATATCTTTTGGGTATCATCCTTCATTTAATGTAGACACTGTCATTAAACAAAACAGCAACTAAGTGTTTCAACCCTGTTCAGCAGCCATCTAGTGAAGTTTACCGCATAGCTTGTATTATGCCATAAACTTCTTTTTAAAACATATACTCAAAACAAAGGGTTCCAAGACTTTGTTTAGATTTCAGGGCGACGACTCAGGCATGTCTGTTTTGTATCTGCAAAGCTTTCTGCTCATGGTGCCTCTCTAACCTCTCTCTGAAAAAACATAAAGTATTGGAGATTTTGTTCCTGGTAACCACCCAGATACAATCCACTGCAGTTCAGAATTGCCTGAACTGCCATCAGTCAGGCAAAAAAGTAGGTTTTCTTCTGACGTGATTTTTATTAACCTTTATTTTTCAATAAATGTAGCGTGTTTAAAATTGGCATATTGATATGGTTTGATTCAATTCTTAAATTGTTCCAAATGCAGAATGTCGCAAAAGTGGAAAGGCATGCAGTTAACAAAGGGAATTTAATAAACTTACAAAAGATAAAACAGTGCATTCATATCCAAGCTGTAGGCAAAATGAAAAAACAAAACAAAAACAATAGCTCAATGATCTGAAGTTATCTGGAAAAAAGACAGGACAAACACACAAAGAAGCGCAATTACCAAAATAAAACAGGAAGCAGAAACAAGGAAGGCAAGGGAAGTAACACATCAACAAAACAGAGATGGATAAAAGAGAAAAGAAAAACTGGAATGCTGGGGGAAATATAAACATGGTAAAACACTTGACTGATACAGAATCCTAGATGCTCAGTGGTCCTGGGTATTCTTTCTCATTTGTTTAAATTTTTGTGATGCTCCAAATGTTTTCAGTTTGTGAAAGAACTGAACTGCAGGCAAGGCAGTTCAGCACCTGGACTGTTCTTCTATGAAGTTGTGCTGTTATAGATGTACTATATGGATTTGAAAGGTCTTTTTTGCCAATTTCTTCCCTAGAAAAAAGCACATGTTATTCTGAAACCTATAAATACCTCTCAGCAGAGATACGCGTTACTGTAATCCGATTACTTTTTTCAAGTAACGAGTAAAGTAAGGGATTACTATTGCAAAAACGGTAATTAGATTACCGTTACTTTCCCGTAGGAACGCTGCGTTACTGTGTTACTAAAACCGTGATTTTCTTGCGAGAATGTCTTATGACAGTGACGTAAGCGAGTGTGATGTTCGTGACAACAGCTGTGTGCAGATCAACAATGGATAATATATCGAGTGCGGAGAGAGTATGAGCGTGCAGCGTTTAAAGCGTGGAAGTACTGACCTTACTTTGAGTTTGATTCCGTAAAAAGTGACAAAAACATTAGTGTCCGCTGTGCGTGGGAAGAAAACTTCTTTTTACAGCGAAAAAAAACCCCTAAACTTCCAAGCAAGCACCGAGTAGCTACGACATAATGAGAAACTCACAGAGAAACTGCGGTATCCTTCCACTGACCGCTGCGGCACACCTGTACCAGGATAAACCTCCGCCTACTCTACTCCTGCTTTACAAGTGAAAATAGAGCAAAAGGACCGCTAGTCTTTGACTTTATTTATTTTCTGCTGTGTTTTATTTGCATCTGAAAGAGTGAGTGTAAACACAAATATATATATATATATATATATATATATATATATATATATATATATTATGTGCTGAATTGTGCAGAACATAGGTTTAAATGTTAAACTAATTTCTTCCAGTCAGAGAATGGTGCATGTAATTAAAATTTTGCTTCATGCATAAAGTTAAAAGATTAAAACTAACAAAACAAGTTTTAAAAAGAGACTTTTCCATTTTATTACATTTTGTATGGTGGATTATGTAGAAAAAGTAGAATTGGGCTGAAAGATCTATCGCTTTATCACCTATTCAGGTTGTAAATCATGTTTTTAAAAAGTAACTAAGTAACTAAGTAACTAAGTAATTAATTACTTTTTTGGGGAAGTAATCAGTAATTAATTACTGATTACTTTTTTCAAGTAACTTGACCAACACTGCCTCTCAGCATTGATGGTGCCTATTAAGCCGTCAATCCCATTACAACTTTTGAACTGAATGGTCATAACGAGTCTCTTGTTTTTAGTCTGGAGGATGCAGAGTCTATTTTCCAAAAAAGAAGAAGAAGAAAATTATGATTTCTTTGACCACAGAACAGTTTCTATTTTCCCTTAGTCCATTTTCAATGAGCTTTGGTCCAGAGAAGATGACAGCATTTCTGAATCATGTTCATGTATGGCTAATCTGTGAACTGTGCTCACAGACAGTGTTCCTGAGTCCATGTAATGATCTTCATGACAGATTTCTCCAGATTTTCTTCAGATGTCATTAAATTCAAAATGATTTTATAAAATGTTTCAGTTGAAAAAATTCTGAATTACATTACATTATTCAGATGTGGAATTGATATCAAATCAGTAAAACTGGAACATGCTATCCTGCTTTCCTATTACAGCATTACAGTAATAAAAGTATAATTTACCTGCTTTTGGACTGGAAGCTATGTGCACCGTATTCTTCTTTCAAATGATTGTCATTCATCTATGCTTTTCATCATTTTGCACTCTCTCTGTTTCAGGTGGTTAAGATGATGATTGTTGTAGTGGTGACGTTTGCCCTCTGCTGGCTGCCATACCATGTTTACTTCATTGCAACAGGTCTCAACAAGTTTCTGAGCAAATGGAAGTACATCCAGCAGGTATACCTGTCGATCATGTGGCTTGCAATGAGTTCCACCATGTACAACCCCATCATCTACTGCTGCCTCAACAGCAGGTGGGTAACAACAGTGTTGCTAATTTAGCATTGCTACTTAACGAGACAACAAGTGTGCAACTAATTTTGCAAAGGCACCTGATGCATGAGGGAATTCACTGAAGGGCTTTTACACCTGTGTTACATAATGATTTGATTTTTCAATATATTTTTTGGCATTTTAACTTTATTGGCTTTATTGGATAGACACAGCGAAGACTGACACGAAAGCGGAGGGAAAGACAGAGGGGAAGGCATGCAGCAAGAGGCCACGGGTCAGACTCAAACTCGGGGTGGCCGCTTTAAGGCACGCGGCATATGGTCACCTGCTCATCCGACTGAGCTAAACCAGCGCCCATAATGATTGTTGTTTATATTGAGATGAAAGCAGTTAAGGGATTGTCATTCCCTGCATTTGTATGATGACTAGGAAGTCCTACAGTGTTATCTAATGTTAGCTATGCAATGTAAGCTTCTCTATCCAAGAAGTATCAGAAGCTACTTATCATAAATAAGTTAGCTAATGCTTAACTGTTAGCTAACTCAAGTAGCTGTGTTTCAGTAGTAATATATCAGTTGCAATACTATTGCCAGTAGTTGCCTGGGGGAATGCTACCTCCAAAATAACATTTGCTATCCTAGCCACACCTGGTCAACAATGCAGAACAGACAACTACATTGCAGCTTCACATCTAGCATCCCTACTAATAATGACAGACACCACTTCACTTCCCACTAAAGGCAAAGGTGAAAATGAAGACATGACCCTGTGTCAATAAGATACAGAGCGTGATATGTGTCTTGAAACTCATCAGAATTGCCCTTGAATCTTAAGCCAACTGCAGACACTGTCCTAAGGTGCTTCAACACTGACTGGCCTCTCAGACAACCTTGTCCTGCATTTACCCAGTGTGAGCCTTGGCATTCTAGACACATAACTTGGGGCAAGCAACTCATCAGTGTAGATTGGTGGGTGATGATGTGTTTGTCGGATCTTCTCATCACTGATGACCATGATCCACTTGTGGCCACATTGAGTCGTGGCCACAGGCCTCAAGAGTAGCTTCGGCAAGTGATAGGTCATTAGGTACCTGAGGGTTGGGCTAGAGGATGTTTGTGTTACCACCACTCAGTCCAGGCTTGGGACAGTTATAGTTCTCAGGTACAAATTCAGTGGCCTCATTACTCTCTTCACCAAGGAGAAAAATCACCTTCTTGGCAGTTTTCTCAGAGGCTCTTTGGAGCAGCTGTCTCCACAATCCCTACCACTCAAATGACAGGGTATTTAAATCTGCACAGCACATATACTGATGCTGATACTAGTTTCTCCCAGTCGAAAGTGGAGATACTTTCCAGTGCCAGAAACAGAAACAGTTGTCTCAACGGTGCCACCACTCTGCCAAAGATGAATTCAAAAATGAAAAATAGACCAAAAAGGCATTTCTATTAAAGGTTTTGGTGACTTAGTCTTCAGAGAGTGATAGCATTCTCCAGATGGATGGATGAGTGGATGATACAGAGCCAGCTGTTCTGCACCTCACTATGCAGAAAAACAATTTCCTTCATGCATTACAGACCAGCCTGCCACCACTGAGAATAGAACATTCAAAACACAGAGACACAAATTGGCTTATGAGAACAACAATAACCAAGTGATACAGAAAGCAGTTTGCTATATGCCTTCCTCACCTCATAGGGTGGTTCATTTACAAGCCAAGGAGGGGACCACTTGCTTCTTATGAGAGGAAATTTCCTCTGTTAGAGAAAAGAGCCATTAGCTTAGTCCCTCATAAACAAGAGCTAGCTACACAGTAGCTAGTTGTCAGAATATATCCTAATGCCAAAGAAAGGCGGGCGATGGATTTTTGCTTTTCTAGACCTCAGAAAATGCACATTCAGAAATCTGACATACTGCTCCTGGTGTGTTTATAAATGTAGAAGTGGATGCCATCCTATGAAATCAGTCAAGCAACTGAAGTTTGGTTTATTGCAGATTTCAGAAAACTATGCACTACCAAAATCTCAGACACAGTCTTTTTTTTGCTTACCTCCTAAATAATATTGCATTTCCACACACACTAACCCACTAACTGCACATTTAGATCAAAGTTACTGGTTGTCTATATAAAGGTTTCAGGTTCACTTTTTCAATTAGAAGAAATTATGCAAGATTTAACAGAAATAAAGGGCAATTAAATGACAAATGAACTCATTTTTTTGTCATGTGTTTTTCTCTCACTACAACAGGTTTCGAGCAGGCTTCAAGCAAGCATTTCGGTGGTGCCCTTTTATTAAGGTGTCCAGCTACGACGAGCTGGAACTACGCTCTACGCGGCTAACCCAAACACGCCAGAGCAGTATGTACACACTGACACGGATGGATAACACCATGGTGGTAGTTTATGACCCTGCTGAAGGTGATGGCAGCGCTGTAGGTGGCACCGGAAGGAAGCATTCCCTGCCTGGTAGGAAGAGAAGCTACGTCACTTCTCGGCACACAGAGATTGCTGGTTGCAGCGACACCGCTGTGAAAACGCATAATGGAAGCGCTCCCAGCGCTCAGCCTGAAGAATTCCCTTGAACATGAGCATTTCCAGATGTGTGTGTACCACAAAACATTTCCATGTGTAAAGCTTTATACGCATGCATTATTACACCGCAGGTGTACAAAAAAGTGTGCACGGTGCTTGGTTAGCTTAGAAATAGAAATACTGAGAGCAAAAAGTTTAACTCTTGTTCATTCAAGTTCACCCTTTGATACAAAAACACTGTAAGAAGCATTTAAACAGCCATCTGTCCTACAGCTCATTCAGTTGATGATAAAATTATTCAGTTCTGATGGAGATCAGATCAAAAGCCTGTTTTTTATTTCAGCCCATAACAGCTGTGAACTTCATGTGACACAAATGATGAGTGGCTGCAGACAGTCACCAGCAGAACAGCTGCTGATTGAATTCTTTCTAGCACTACATGGCTCTGTGTGTAACTCTTGGTTATGCAACTGTTTCCTGGTGACCTACAATAAGCCAGAAGAGAAATCCAGTTCATTTCCACCATGTCAATAAACAGGCAGCTCAATGAGCTTACTGAATGCAAACTAGCCATCTAGGAGCTAGGGCGTCATTGTTTTATTTATATTTTTCACTCAAGTGAAAGGAAAACAATACAGGAAGTTGCATGGTGACGTGCAATATATAAGGATAGCATTGTTCCGCTACCGGTGCCACTGCTGTTTTAACGCTGTTTCCCTGTGTTGCATGGAAATTGTTGCTTGTGTGAACATCAAGGCAGTACGACAACCTCTGGTTTGTTGCATTTACAGTTTACAGTGGAAGCATACTGTGGCAGATCCTCACTGACTCAGCATTCATCAAGTCTCAGACATGAAAATTTAATATTTTTGGTCTATTCATAGATTTTGCTGTTAAGAGATTAGATTTGTCACTTGTTTTGGTAATCAAGCATAATCATAGTTTTGGTTTCCTATTGAACATACCGAGCTTTGGAATAAAAAAAACGATTTTGTGATTAAAGCTAAATACAGTTTTGGTATTTTGTCATTTATATCCCGTGTTGATTAACACATAGCCAACAGACATTTAGCTGTCACATAGTATAGAAAAGAAAAAAAAAAACTTATTTTTTTGTAAATCAACCATAAGGTACAGCCATACAAACACAACACAAATGTCCTTAATTATCCTAAAGAGATTTGAATGTTAATAGACTCATGAAAGTATTTTCAAAGAATGTGAAAACATATATGCTGTGCATTTTAGTGTTTTGCATTTTTAAGTTGTCCAAACATTTTTATTGAGGTTGGTTAAATATTTGGACGTATTAATCAAAGCATTTTGCTGTTTCTATGTGTAAATAATGTGTTTGTTTGAATGTACAGCACAGTGTGTGCCTCTCTCTGTTCAGCGGTGACTAAATTGTTTGTTGTGTCTTTAAAGTTTCTTTCAGCATGGGTCTCTTTCTTTCTTCTTGGTGTAAAAGCAGTATACTATACTTTAAACACTTAATTATTATTCCTGGTAAATGTCAAGTAATTTGTTAATATGAGAATGAATAACTTTCTAATTCGATATCACATTTCTTATATAAAGGTCTCCAAAAGATTTCTCATTGCTCTGCAGTGGTGAGTACTAATATATTTGCTTGTAGCTTTATTGTATATTGGTCTTCTTCGTTGCATTATGAGTGTTTACAAGTGACAGAATATGCTTATGATGAAATGTAGCTGTGACTTATTGCAATTTTTAAAAAGAAGTGTGTTAAATGTAAAAAAAAAACAATACAAAAGATAGCCAGAAATCTTTTCAGTATTACTGTTCATTTATACAAAAGATTATTACTGTGCTGCATCCAAGAATAATGTTTTGTGCAGTTTGCTTTGCCACATACAGTACATTGCAACATTTGATTTTGCAGTTACAAGATTGTTTGCGCTTTATTACTCATCTTGCGTAATCTTTTCATTATTGTGATGAATTTCTGTGTCGACGTAAGTCCGAGTGTTTCAATAATTTATACATGTCCTTTTGTAAAAAAAATTAGCTTACTCAATTTTGAGAAGTGAGCTACCACCTTAGCACAAAAAAATGAACGAGAAACAATGTACTTGCTGGCAATCAGAGATTTAAAAAACACGTCAAACTATATTTGATGAATGCATGTGTAATGCTAAACATTACTCTCTGCAGACATAATCGCTGCACAGCACAGACCTTAATTCTGCTCTCTGTCATTATGTCAGTTTTGGTGCCTGCAGCTACTAAACAATAATTCACATCTATTTTGTGGTTTAGCAGCTTCTGTCTGATGGTGAAATCCAGTGCAAAGATCAGTCACTATGAAAGGAAAAATTGACAGCACAATGTTACAGATTTTAACATTAAATTAAACTTTAATAAAAAGCAAGTGTGTGTTGTGTCCTTTGTCTTGTTATATAGAAGTGTTTTATAAACCAGACAAATTTATTACAGTGGGGGAAAAGGGGGTTCAGTGCCAGGTACTCATCTGCCTTCTATCTCTCAAGGGGACCATTCAAAGCTGTTGATGCAATTTTTCAAAATGATATAAACCTATAAATGGGTCTGCAAACTGCCTTCATGACAGATATCACAGGGGAGTAAATGTGATAGGCCTTGTGGGCGTAGTAAAGTCTGTATGAGTTTGGCTAAAGGGGAAAAAAATAACAGTATTAAGGCAACTTGAAGGTGACAAAAAACAGCTTTGAGGTAGCTTATTGAGTTTTCACAGTTTAGCTGTTTTGAGAATGAGTAAATGAAATTCTATCTGCTGCTGTCTCAATCCCCTAAAATTTTCAGTTACAAGCTGTGCCACTTGGATATCTTTCATCTCTCTGCCGCCTCAAAGCATCATTACCGCATGGCTTGTCTAATCTAAAAATGCTTTGAAATTTATGTGCTTAGCAGGAGCTTTTAGCTTCTGGTTGTTTTGTCATCAAAGCAGAACATTTGAGATAACTTTCCTTGATTACTTCTTTCTTGTTACTTAGTCATCAATATTTCGGCTGCAGCATTTGATGCGATGATCAGCAGTCAAGTAAAAAGAAAAACCTGTCTACATTAAAAGTGAGTTAAACTCATCAGACAGCTGATACTTTTTTTGTCTGTGGTGGTATCTCTCTGTTGATCGGATCATAATCTCACAGTTTAAAAACAGGAGGCAGGGAGTGCAAACAAACGATCATCTGGAGCTGAAGCAGATTACAAAGGCTGAAAGAGACAGTGGGTACAACAAGACTTTAATGACTGATAGTAGTACAACATGTAAATATCTGGGGGTGTAGTTTGTCCTTTTCAGAGGATAGCATGATAATTAGGACCAGCAGGGAAACATCCTCACAGTGTTCATGCAAATCAGCAGTAAATCTAATGCTCCTTAAAAATACAATCTATCACATTTAACTCCATCAAGGAATGATTTTTAGACCCAAATCTTTCAATTTACAACCTAAAAATTAGCATCGGTGTCAGAACACAGAGCTGAAACATGAAATACTGCAAAGCACTGAATCTTGAGTCAATAAATATTGTGATACAGCAGGTACAAGCATGGATCTGCACCACTAAATAAGGAAATTGCTGTGCAGTAGTCCATGTCTAGTGCATTCGGTTTAGGAGTGCTGGTCTGCTGGTCTGTGTCAGATCGTTTGGCAGGTCATTCCTGTTTTTTGCAGTGTAGCGTCTTACCCACCAGTGTGGTATAAAGCTTCCTATCAAAGTGGACATTTAATGCATGCTAACTTATTTGCCTTCCTGTGTTGAAGAAAATAAAATTTTTAATTGCTCTGGAAACTGATTTTAATGTTGCTAAAACACTGAATGGTTCTGTTTTGGTGACTGCAATTAATGTTGCTTTTATGGCAGCAGAGAACACTCAAACCCTTTTTGCCCCACCTTGCAAGAAGGCTCGCAAATGATGTGTGAAAAATGCAGTCCTATTTCTCCACACTGTTGTGCTTATCAGCGCTAATATCTTGCTGCCCACAAAGAATCCAATGCTTCTCAAGATGAAAGAGAGTCATAAAAAAACAATTGCACATATCCGTTGGGCAGTTCAAAACATTTTTCTTATACTCCCAGTCTGAAGGAATAAACCTACATTGTTGGGCCCACAATGTAACTCAGACGAAATGTGCTAAAAACAATGCACACTTCTTACAATCTATTTTTAAATACTTGCAAATATTTTAATATTTGCTTAAATATTCTGACTTGTGACTGCAGAACAAAATAATTTACACTCAATATCCTTATCATGGCATGCTGCAGCCATTTTCTTTATTTGACAAATGTGTGGAAAAAGTTTTTCAGCACTTTCTTAATTAGCCTGATTGAAAACAGCTGGGGGTGACAGGCTAATTTCCTTGCTGTCTGAAGATTGCCGCATTTGCCTTTTGTTACATTTTGACACTCCGCAGTAGGCAAACAGAGGCATAAACAGTGTGATGTTTAAACTCTGCAGGCATCTACCTACCTACCTTAGTTTCCTAGTTCTGTTTCACTTACACTTTAAAGGCTATGTGGCACTTTAATAATACAATTTTAAATGCTATTACGACACCCTAAAAGTGCATTAAAATTGAACGCTATCATCCCACATTAATGGATTAACAGATAACAAAGTGGTGGAGGATTTTTGGAAAAATAGTAATTTCCAGAACATTTGACTCATTTGATTCACTCTCTCCTTAAATAGCCCCAAAACACAGACGGGATGTAACGCAAATATAGATAAAACAAAATGGACAAAAATAGTTTTGACTTTAAACAGATCAAGCTTTTAATACCGGTACAATAAATAATTTATCCCATGACCGGCAAGGCTCAAAAGTCAGCCCTGTGACTTTTCATTTGTCTAGGGTTTAGAAAACTAAAAGGAGAAAAGATTTTGATCCTGATCCTGTCAGACATAATTAATAGCTGAATTAATAGATTGGGTTCTATGAAGCTAAAGGGATAAACTTAGCAAAGACTCCAACACACAGCAACCAGAAACAAACACAAACATTAGCTTGTTTTCATTTTGTAAAACCTGCATTATACTTCTTAATGGTGCCCTGTGTGGGTTTCTGGCAACTTAATCATGCAAGCTTTACCTTTTGTGCACCCTGTCCACCTTCTTTTTCTAACATAAGTTTAAATTACCTGTGTTTTAAATGATGAAAAATGGCATTTGGTAGGTGGTCATTAGGGTTATGGTTCTGTTTTGCAGATCTCTGTCAAATAGTTTACAGTTTGCTCTCATAGAAAATATATCTCACCCCATTCTGTCCTATGTAAGTGGCAGGGTTGACATACAGGCCACAGTAATATTAGCTGGCAAGAGTTAAATGCTCAGACTGATGCTAAAAAAAGCAATACAGTCCTCAAACATGGGTCCAAACCAAGAAGGGATCATTAAATTTTTAGGATGTTGTTGCTGCAGATTTGTCAGCTGTGCATTCATGATGCAAATCTGTTCCATCACATCTCAAAGGGGCTAAACTGGTGGGTGTGGAGACCATTACAGTAAAACAAACTCATTGTCATGTTCGTGAAACCAACTTTAGATGATCTGAGCTTTGTGACGTGGAACAGATGGAAAATGGGTACACTGTGCTCATAAAGAGATGGAAATGATCAGGAATGATTCTCTTGTAGGCTCAGTTGGTTCTAACGGAGCTGAGGAAATAGTTCTGACATCATTACGTCACTGCCACCATCAGCCTGAACCACCAATAGTTGGTGAGATGAATCCTTTCATCTACACCAAATTCTGACCGTACCATCTAAATGTCACAGCACAAGTCAAGACGCATCAGACCAGGCAATGGTTTTACAATCTTCTAATGTCTAATTTTGCAGAGGCCATGCAAATTGCAGCCTAGATTTCCTGCTCTCACTTGACAGTAGCAGGACCTGCTGTCATTTTCAGACCCACTGAGAACTATCACTCACTGGATATTTTCTCTTTTATGGATCATTGTCTGCAGCAGTTTCTAAAAAACTCAGTCCAGCTCATCTGACACCAAGAACAATGCTACGTTTAAAGTTACTTCAATCACCTTTCCTCCCAGTTCTGAAGCTCAGTTTGAACTTCAGCAGGTTGCCATCACCATATCTACATGTTTAAGTGCAATGAGTCACTACCATTATGCGTGACTATATCAGGTCAAGCCAAAAGGTGGACCAAAAAAACTAGACTCAAAAGAACAATGTTTGAGTTAATGTGACCTTTATTTACAGAGACAGTGCTAAATAACCAAACAGGAAAGGCTTTCACTGTGAAATCTGAAACAGACCAAAGGAGCTGCAATTTCAGACTGAGACACAATTGGAAGGAGAGGTGAGTCGGTGGAAACAGACGCTGGAGAAAGGTTAAATGAATGCAAGGAATACAGACAGTAAGTATCGCACAGAGGCCAGTAAGTGTTACCACATAGGTAGTAAAATAATCTGTCACCCAGCTCCATCCCAGACACACCTGCTCGCAAATCCCCCGCCCCCAAAAAACATGAAACAAGATACAACACAAAACCAGAGCTAGTCTACCCATACCCTAACAGGCTGTCCATTAGTATTTGTGTTAACAAGCAGGTGTAAGTAATCAAGTGGTTATTGAGTGTCTCATAGGTCGCTCACTCTGAGCTAGAAAAGATTCCAGTGATCTGCCTCATTCTCAAGAATCAGTTTAAAATTTAGTCTTTGCGCCATAGTCTAGTTGTTGAAGTTAAAAAATATCAGTAAAAATGAGTACTTAAAGTTTACATTTTCTGACACACTGACTTTCAAATACCCCCAGAGACTAACCTTATTCAGAAAAGCTTACACAGCTGCACTAGAGAAATGTCAGACAACAGGCAAGGTTTGAGATAGGCACCAGGTTGTGAACTTGCCAGGCCTGAATTAGGAGTTATGTGACAAATTATGAGCCTGGAGGCCTAGCATCGCCTGACTGGAACTCTGGCCAGTGAAAAAGTTAACTTGATAAATCTGTGAGTGTTCTCCTGTGGTTTGATCTAAGATGTTTACAATAACAGAATGTTCCGTGCAAAATCATATTGTGTGGCAGCGCAAGGAGTATTGTGAGATATTTTGAGTTGTCAAACAAAGCTATGACTAATAGGTTAAATAATGGCTTCATTCCATTCCATGTGCCCCTGCAGTCACAAGAACTAATGGATAAAACACTGTGGAAATTTTAAGTTTGTTTATCTGTATAGAGACAGTCAAAAATTCAAGTGATTCTCTGGATACCGTTGGAAAAAGTGCTTGGCTCTACTGATTGACTCTTAAGCAATGTTTAGCTTAAGTTGTATTCTCTTGAGGAGCCTCTTAAACACTTAATTAGAGCCTAGGAATGTGAAAAAAAGACTTCTTTGTGAGTTAAGTCTTGCGTGAGATGAGGAAACTCAACAGTGTAATAAAGTTCAATCGGTAATGTAGTCACTGTTGCGGAGAGTACATGTTAAGATTTGCAGTTATGTAAAGACGTAAAAGTTAGCTGTTTTATTGTGAACCAAGAAATATAACCAAAAATAAAAAATAAAAGAATGGGCTAATTTGTGGTTGTTATTTCTTATAAACACAGTTAAATGTTATCTTTTTCCTAATCCTCTGTCAATTATCTACCATGCAAGACATATATACGTATTTATATATCTGTTATTCATGACCCAATTTTAACTATTTATTTCAACAGAAGAGACACAATAGACAGAATGCCATACATTCGTGAATAAAATTATCTTGTGGTTTTTCTGGCAGAAACAAAAGAGCAAATTCAGAGAGCAGTTCTTTCACATATACAGATTAGGTAGTGTTTATTTATGCTCCTCTTTATTTTGAAAGTAGATACAAGCTGCAAGGTTTCAATGTGATGGCGTATCATGCCATTTAATGGAACGCTACCATCATTCTTTCCTACTGTGATTTTTTTAGGTTTATCTGCATGCGATACAATGAGGACAGTAAATGTTTGGACTGTGACATAATTTTCATAATTTTTCATGCAATTAAAGTTCAGGTTCTCCTATGAACTCATTAATTCATTCAATAGCAACTGCATCCATGTTTTTTAGGTTCTCTTTTAGAGAGCTCAAATATAATTGGACAAATAAAAATAATCAAATAACATTAACTTTCAATAATTTTCTAAAAATCCTATAGGCAATAGTGATTGAGATAAAAATTCATTACATTTTAATCTCAATCACAATTTTGGCTTCCCACTAATCAGCATGATCGAGCAAGATTTCATTTTACATACAATTCCATTATGTAAAAAGCAAAGAAAAAGCAAATCAAGCACCTGACGTACCTGCACGAACCCATCAGAGCTGTGAGCTACACCATGCAGCTCGAAGTTTCCTGGACTAGTCTGGATGAATAACGCTACGTTAAAACACAGATATACAATGAAAATCAAATGTCTGGCACGATGAAGAGCATGTTCCTAGAAGTGGATCGTCATTTGTTGTTTGTAAATTCTTTGGGTTTACCGCAACTGATGTTAACCAAGAACAAATCAAATGTGAAGAGTGTTGCAGAGTTGTGTCTGCATTGCAAGGCAACACAAATAATTTATTCAACCGCTTGAAAAGACATGACAAACTCCAGGATAATTAATGAATGAAGGCCGGGAAAAACAATGCAATGGTAGCTAGCATGAACTGTCCTAACATCATCTCAGATGCCCATAAAAGGCGAGCCTGTACAGCGCATCATCATATTTCATTTGGCCAATGGTATGTGGCTATTAAACACAGCAAGTAACAAATGTTTTGGAGAATAGTCAAAATATATATGAATATTAAAAAAAATCCCACGTGCCACGTGGTCTTTATCCTTTGAGCTCGGGTCCTCTACCAAAGGCCTGAGAGCTTTAAGGTTCTGTGTAGTATTTTTGTTGTTCCATGAACTGCGCTCTTCTGAACAGCTTCTGCTGGATCCACTCACCCAGTTTGAGGGTCACCGACCCAAGTGCTACAATTCACACAGAAACCATCGTTGCCTTAACCCCGCTCATTTTCTCTAGCTCCTCTCTCAACCCTTTGTTTTCTCAAGCTTCTCTTGTTTCTTCTTCCTCATGTGGTTGTACAGCTCCATCTATCACTGTAGCCTTATATGTACAGAGGTTAGCAGTTGGATATCGTGCAAAAGAAATGGTATTTATGTACAGTATGGAGTGCATAATGTCGAAGTTCCAGTAAGTGAAGGTGAGATGTCTATGAAGTGTTCAGCAGTCTGATGGCCTGATGAAAAAAGCTGTCTCTCAGTCTGCTGGTTTGGGACCGGACACTGCAGTATCTCCTGCCTGATGAAAGTAGTTTGAACAGTTTATTGTAGTATAGTAATTTGAACAGTTTATGTCTGGGGTGACTGGAGTCTTTGATGATCCTTATTTTATAATTTTATTGATTCTAATCTTGACCATAATCATGCAGCCCTATCTGGAACTCATGTACATACTGTTTGTTTGTTGACTTCATGGAGTGTAAAAGGCTGAGGACCCAAAATGTAGATACAGGGTGCCAGTAGGATTTCTGCTGGCCTCCCTTCTGTGTCCAGAAAGCAAAACATGAGGTCCACAGGGTGAAGTGAAACTAAATCCATGGGACAGGTTTAGAGGAACTGAATAAAACACTTAGGGAAGACAGCACTATTTATATACAAGAGTAAAGTGGAGGGTAAAGAGCAACAGCTGAGGATGTTCAAGGCAATGAGACACAAGTGAGGGGAAGTAAGACTAAAAGCAAGACATAGGATACAAATTACTACCAAAATAAAACAGGAAGTAAGAACTACCATGGGATATGTAGACACATAAATAAACAGACCATAAGGAAATTGATACAGAAGAATGAGACAGCAAACACTGATGGAATTCAACTCTATAACTGTGTTAAATTATACAAACTGCTTAAAAAATACTCAAGAATAAATGTAGATCAAAATCCAATCAATAACAGAATTAAGAACAACTAAGATAAAATATAAAATAGAGTAAGAATAAATGCATACCAACACAAAAAACCTAGGATCATGACAATATTTAAATTTTTATTTTTTTTATTCCTGTCATGCTGTTACAAGTTAGTTTTAAGACAAAGCCTAATATAGCCTGCCTTTTTTGAAGCAGGCGAATGATTTGCACAGTGAGCTGTGGTGGGCCCTCTCTATTTACTCTTGTGAATTCCTCTCTTTATGGTAGGATAATAATATGCCTACTTCATGGAAAGTGTTCTGTACTTTACTGCAAGGTCTGAAGATGTTTTTCCTTTCCATAAGGATCCCGCAATCATCCACCAATTTTGTCTTCTCATTATTGCTGTGCAGGCCTTTTTACATTTCAGCATTTTCTTTGTGTGTGCGTGTGTGTGTGTGTGTGTGTGTGTGTGTGTCTGCAGCACTTTTAATTGGACCAGTAGTGAGCCTTTCTATTTTGATTTTCTCTTTATTAGCTCTGAAAAGCATATTCTACTCTTTTCTGTCCAGTCTTCTCTATTATTTCAGAGCGCTACCACAGGTTATTCTTACCAGCAGCTGTCAGACTCTATAATGCAGCTTAACATTCTTTTGGTCATGTTACTCACCAGCTTGTTTGTTTGCTCTACATTTTATACATAGCTCTGTAGATTTGATACATATCTGTGTACAATTTTTCAATTTTTCTATACATATTCTGTACATTGTTACCTGTATATACCTGTATATATGAATTTCGGTTGCTTATAGGACCACCTTGTGGCTTCCTTTTATATGGTATTTTCCCTTGCTGTAAGAGCTCTGTAACACCAAAATTTCTCATCCGTGGGATAATAAAGGTTTATTCTATTCTAACATTCCAGGAATTTGCTAATGTTTCCTTTGGCGTTGACCGTTTAGTAAGCTTCACAGGCCTAGTAACAGTAACCATAGGGAGTGGGACTTAACAGAGCAAGCTGGACAAGGGTAACCTAGCAGTCCCGCTCTCTTGTGATGAAGTGAAAATGTCAGTGCGAGACTACACTGAGAATTTACTTTATAATGCACCAACTGCTAGTGCTGGGTTTATGATTCAAAAAAGTAACATATTACACATTGTTGCTTTTCCTAAAAGTAATCCGATACGTTACCTAATTTCTCTACAAAGAAAGCAACGCATTACAATGCTCGGTGCATTACTTCCGCATTGCCAGTTGGCAGCAGCTGGTGGATGGCCTCCACTTTCTCTAGGTCTCTCCTTTGCTCTCCTCCTCACATCTGAATGGTTGTTCACATGACCACGGAGATGTAGCTCGCTCTGCCTGAAGAAGCATTTCTCCTGGTTGAGCTCCAGTGCGCCTTATGTATGAGAACAGGTCTGTTTCCATACATATTATGGATGGATTATCTCAGTTGTTTTCCTGACTAAACCAGCATCCTGCCATGCGACTGCATCTGTCCCTAACCATCAGAACCCCCCCAGTAACAAGTGGAAAAAAGTTAGCGTTCATCCTCCAGCTTCACTGTGTTTGTTATGCTAACATAGCTGTGTCGCTAGTGATCACGTAGCACATATACCAGCTAGTCCAACTTTAGTAAACATCACTGCTGTTTAGTTTTCTCTCTTCATTTATGTTGGAAGTGATAGCAGAGCTTTATGTTTTAATTTTTTCAGAAATCTCTCAGTCAGAACATGCTATATCATGTTTAGGTGGAAACTAGTGAGCTAACTTCCTGCTAACTTCTAACTACGTTCAATTTAATAAACTCTGTTTTCATGGATGCCTGGATGTTAAACTTAATTGTTACACCTCGTAAAGCAACAACGCTGATCATTTCATTAAAGATGAAAGAACTTAGACAGTTTTTACCTCTCAGTGACCTCTCAGTGACGAACAAACGCAGTGTTCGTTTGACTTTGGGACCGGACAGAGTTTTGGACCCAGAGTACTCCACGAGGCTCCTGACTACGGTACCCGTAATGATCCGACAATCGATCAAGCGGTGCGGCTTCGTAGCTTACCAAAGTCGTACTACAACATTTGAGCGCGGTGTACCACATAAAATCCATTTGAGGTCTGTAAGCACAACCAGAATTCATACATAAAGTGCACCGGATTATAAGGTGCACTGTCGATTTTTGAGAAAATTAAAGGATTTTAAGTGTGCCTTATAGTGCGGAAAATACGGTATATTGTTGTGCCACTAAGGTTCTTTAATCAGAGGTAGGCAGGATGTAGCGCAGTTTTTTTTTAACCATTCAGTAGGTTATATCACCACCTCAATGACATGATTGATCTCCATCCTTTGTAGTTCCTCTTCTACTTTCAGCAGCATGGAATAAGGCACCAGGTGGGCAGTGTCGGGCTGCTAATATACACTTGTCTTGATATACACCTCACACGCCTCATCAGATTCATCTTAACTGACAGGAAATGGCTGAATAGGTTGTTGACTTTGTGTTCATGGACTAGAAAGACTTTAAAAGGATAGTCTTTGCCCCTGTATCGTATTGTGACAACAAAAGAGCTGAGAAACAACAGCTCCCCTCCTGATGGAGGTCAGATGGTTTTAATTGCCCTTCTCAAAGAGACATGAGTCCATTCTCCTGTTGGCAACTTTATTACCCTCTTTTGAGTTTTGGAGTTTAATGAAGCACACATTGGTGCACATATTGGATCTGATAATTAAAAACCCTAAGCATTACATTTTGAAGAGAAAGTAATTTTAAAAAAAAAAAAAGATACAATGGGTTCAATTTACAGCTTAATAAAGCCACTATTGAAAGGAATAAAACACATATAATAATATTCAGAAAATCCAAAATGTAATTTCCCTAATGAAGAAACAGGGTCTCGGGAAGATGGAGAAGAGAGTGACTTCTTTTTACTGGACTCTTTTTATTATGAAGGTAAGTTTTGTATTTTCAACATGGGAGTCTCTAAGGATTGGCTTGACAGCCTCAAGCTGTCATTTGAGCCATTACAGTTTTTGATACTTCATCCCCCAAAGGTTCCCAAACGGTCAGCACTGCTGCTTTGTACACCAGCCAGCTGTACGTGAATCCTCTCCAACAACATTCATAATTACATTACTGTATAGTACTATTTTCAGTGGAGGACCCAGTTGGTTTGATGTATTTTTTATTTCAGCTGCATGACAGTTTGATGTTGTGCTGACTGCACAGCTCCGTTAATCTCGTTTTCTTCTTTCACTGTTGGTGAAACTGCATTTTCTTTTCCTTTAATCCTCCATAGCTGCCTCAAATCAAAAATGACAAATTGGCAAGACAGCATATGTTGCTTTTCAACATGTGTTTTCTCATGAGTAGCAGTTCAAATCACCCATTAAAAAGAACTGATGGTGCAAAAGAGCCCCTGGAGCTCTAAAAAAGACTCCATCTTTCTTAGTTTTACTGCAATTCCAGTGTAATTCTTTGTGTCTTACTCTTCTTTTAAACTAGAAATGTTAAAAGTACAATAGAGCTGTCAAGCTTTGGAGCTGTGGAGCTTGATCTTAATCCAGATGACCCTGCTGGTTTGACGGGTCTGATGTGTGGAGGTCTACAAATTCATATTGCCACTTGATTTTGACTGACGTCCACAGACAACCTCACATGTGTATGAGTTGCACAAAGACACTGTATGAAAGAAACACAATAGAGCCATATGATGCACATGTCTACTCCACATAGAATGATTCAAAATATTTTTTCCACTTAACCCCACCCAAGTGCTCACCTCTTCAGAAATTTTTTTGAAATTTAACTTGTATTTCACTCTGATGTGCATCAAATCTTTCATTTTTACCCTTGTAATATGCATGTACTGTAGCATGATAATGATATTTATACATCCATTGTCTTTTGTTTGTCCTTATCAGGGTTGGGGTATGGGGGGTGGGGTGCAGTGTTGGTCAAGTTACTTGAAAAAAGTAATCAGTAACTAATTACTGATTACTTATTTTCAAAAGTAATTAATTACTTAGTTACTTAGTTACTTTTTTTTAACCCACATCCTGGGCCATCTGACCTCAGGAATTCGCATGATAAGGTGGGACCAGGTTTCACAATGAGCTCACCCGAAACTCTGGCTGATTGGGACCCACACCCAGTTTCACACCTTGGCTCAGGCGTAGGGATGCACCGATACCACTTTTTTGGAAACAAGTATGAGTATGAGTACTTGCATTTCAGTACTCGCCGATACCGATACCGAGTACTTAATAAAAACATGATTTAAATTTACAGGTAACAGCTTTAGTCCTTTAATTTAACAAAAAACAAAAACAAGGGACTGGTTTGGAATTAAGAACATTTATTTAAAATAAAAAGCATGTTGTATGCAACATATTACAGAATAAATAATTATGAAAAAAAATGTAAACAGTGACAGTGCAACTCAAGTATTGTTTTCAGTTTATTGTAAACTCTGCCACTTTGGACAACACAAGGGGCATTAATAAACATCTTTGCTATTTAGTGCACAATATTTGAATAAACTAACAACATCCACCAACATAGAACTGTGGCAGTCAGTGCAACTGAGGTAGGTATTAACATCAAGTCTAAGATGACTCACTTAATGGAGAGAAAAAGTGAGTGGCAGGGTTTTTTTTTAAGAAAAGTAGCTTTTCTGCATTATCAGCAGTCAGACTGTTTCTGTTTTCATCTATAATGTGTGACACTGAGCTAAAAAGCCTTTCACTTTCCACACTGGGGCTGAGAGGTATTTACTCGTCTGTTTCTCTGTTTAGAAGTCTCACAAGCACAGTCACAGCTGGGATGACATCAGAGGTTAGTGCGTCATAGCTGCTCACTTTTTTAGTTAGTTCCTCAAAGGGGGCGAGGATGGCAACAGTCGTCTCCATAAGAGCCCATTGGTGAGCGGTGAGATAGTCAGGGAGTTCGTGCTCAGACACATACACGCCCAGCACTCGCTTTTGCTCAATGAGGGACTGGAGCATGTTGTTCCAGCGCGTCTGTGTGTCCTGCTGCAGTCTCTTTATTGGCTGGTTGAGCTGTCCCTGAATGTCCTCGAGGCGGGATGTTTAAAATGCCCAACTATTTTCCGTCCCACTGCTATAGCATCAGCTATGCTCCTCTGTGCTAATAAGCATGGGTAAATAAGCGTGGGTAAACTCTTTGTACTCGTTGTCGTGTTGGGATTTTGGTGCTTGATTAAATTACTTGTGTTAAATGTGCTACCTTTTGAGCCTCGTCTGGACAATTTCGCTGAGCACAATTTGCAGTCCGCCTTTGTTTTCGCGTCTTCGTTCACTTTGAAATAGTTCCACACGGCTGACTTGTCTCGCCTGCCCTTCTCTCAGCTCTGAGCTGCAGCCAGGGCCTGGGGGTGGGCACTCGGGGCCTGGGGGCGGGCACTCGGCTCCTGTGATTAACCCCTTATATGCCGCTCAAACATAGACAGGTCTCAGACCGTGGTATCGGTCCCTGGTATCGGGGGACTTTTAACGAGTACGAGTACTTTAGAAAATGTGGTATCGAGGCTGATACCCTATACCAGTATCGGTATCGGTGCATCCCTACTCAGGCGGTTAGAGGATCATCAGGGGGTCCTTTTGTCCCTCTGTGGGGGGATACTCCCACTAGGTTTATATCTGGGACTCTCCACCATTTGACCTTAGAACTGAAGAAGCTTCTCGGATGAGAGGTGAAACGTCTTCAAGTAACTTAAAGAAGTCCAGACGCTTTTCTTTGCAAGCTCCTTTGACAGACATTGATTGCGTTATTTAATGCATTTATTTTCAGGCTAAATTCAGAATCATGGGGGTGCTGGAGCTCATGCCAGTACATGTTCAATATCCAATATGTTAAGAAGATAAAAGGTATTCTGTTTTCTCACCTGCAATAGATATATTATATTCTAAAAGAAACACTGTTTCTCCTCTTTCTCTTGTTATTTTCATGCACAGGCTACAACACGATTTGTCTGTTTGACACTTTTAATTTATGTCAGTGAGTCATCCAGTTGCATGCCTTTTGTATTATTAAAATGAAGCTTATCCGTAAGTTCAGTATGAAAGATCAGAAATCACTAATTTGCCTGCTTTCCCAGGTTTTAGCTCCTTGTCTGTTCTTTAACCCATTACCATTTTCCCACGCTGTCAATCTCAATATTGACATCATTACTCTTGTTCAATCATCTTCTTTGAGCCAGTCAGCTTCCACTCTATAAAACTGTGCTCTCAGGCCACGGTTGTGGGCAAAAGACCTGCAACTGACAAATAAAGGCTATCTCATCATCTCATCATCATTCTCCCTTCCAGACTCTCATTTGTCTCGTCCCCATCTCCACCTCACCCAAGTCACTCAGAGCTGCATCCAAGCTTCAGTCTTTATCTTCACCACCACCAGCATCTAATTTCTGGGGTGTACTTATCCTAAATACTATCACCACTGGGATTCTGTTCTGCCATGATAGGTCATCAGTGTCTAATCTAATACATTAATCAATTTCTCTATTGTTATACATCGTGCTAAATTGTTCCAAATGGTCTCTCCTTACTGAAATATATCATACATATTAGTACTGATCTCAGAAACGACTGGTCATCTTTATTTAACAGTAACTGTAAGTAGGCAGAGCAATGGCATCACGACTAGATTCATATGTGGCATTCTTCTGAATTCATTAGAATGACTTGAGCTCACAGGTAGTATTTAAGTTACTTGTTTGCATAATATACTTGTTTATAATATAGCCTAGCTGAATAAATTTACTCTTAAGTTGTGATTTTATTTTACACAGTATTAAAACCGCTGAAATCAGAAACATTGATTATTTAGTTACAAGGCAGTGTTCAGCTGGGAAGGCTCAAGCCTTGAAATTCATGCAGATGTTTTGCTGGCCCTTACCATCCACCTAAACACTGTTGCAGATCAAACACACTCCTCATGGCAAAACTAATCCTGGATAGCAGCAAAGTCCACCAGGAGGACAATTTGTCCATCCATTCTGGAAACACTTAGGAAGAACAGCATATGAATAATGCCGCAGCCCACAGAGACCCAACTTGGAAACCAGTCCTAAACACCCCCAGAGGTCCAATCTATGCCCTGATAGGTCAGAGTTGTTTTCATGTCTCAAGGTGTGAAATACTTAATTCAGCTGCAGTTCAGTGCATCTATGATTCACACCTATGACTCTTTCCCATAGTAGAAGATTTAATACATTTTTGTTTGTTTTGCTTTGTTTAAACTCAAAGCCTTTTCGATGTTATTATTTTGAACCACAGGGTTGCTGGTTTAAAGAGTTCTGTGAAGAAAAGCCAACTATGTAAATTCCACTGAAGCCCCAGTGGAATATTGTTTATCTAACACAGCACACACTGATGTGATAATAATGTGGAAAATGTAACCAACAACTTCTCTAGGGACATGGTTCTTCTTCTTTTTTAAAGGTATGATAGTAACTGAGAAGAATAATGGCAACTGGCAGAACTGAAATACAGTTGTGTGTTGCTACACATAAAAATAATTCTGTGAAGTTGGTTTAATTTCACTTTAGAGAAGAAATGAAATTGAAAATAATAAATAGCGATGTGCACAGATATGTTATCTTTTACATGACTGGTTCCAGATTAGAATAAGATAAGAAAAGTAATTAATGCTTTCATGTGCTGCAGAAGTTTATTCAAAAACTTCTAATTTATCACATTATTTTTAAATTATTCATTTAATTATTTTTAATTTATTTAATTTATTCTATGTCTTCAGGATAAAAGTTTATCACTGAAAACTATGAACAGCTTATGATTAATTGTCTTCAAGTGAAAGTCTGGAGTTTTTTTCACTTATCTATTTAATTTTTATTGTGGTGTACAGGTTGCATTACTGGGGGCATTGTGAATACTTAGATTCACTGTGCTGGACCTCTTACCTGAATTTGTGGTATTGAGGCTTTCTGGAGCTAATACAATTTGATGTATTGACAAATAAAGTGGGTTTTTGTGGAATTAATTGTACTAACAGCACATCCAACAAGTTCATACTATTTTTTTTTAAATTATTTTAAAATTATTTAATTCCTACACAATTAATACAAGTTGAAAAATGTTGCACCTCTATAACAACTTGTGTTTGGTAGGTTTCCTGTAAAATCAACTGTAGTTGTGTACAAAAAAAAATGTCATTGTCCAAATAGTTGAACCTCACTTTACATGTATATACTGGGAAATGTATTGATTTTTTTCTTTAAAGCCTGTTGCCAGTTATTAATTAATGGTTAAAAATGTCACAAACAAGACACTTTAAGTGTGTATGAATAATTTAAAAGTATCAAAGTAAACTATTAACATCACTATTTTAATTATTCTTATCATGCTACTGTTAATGTATTGTCCCTGTTATTTTTAAATAGATTTTAAGTCTCCTAAAATATAT
The DNA here is from genome assembly GCF_056152115.1 of Neolamprologus brichardi. Taxonomy (NCBI): domain Eukaryota; kingdom Metazoa; phylum Chordata; class Actinopteri; order Cichliformes; family Cichlidae; genus Neolamprologus; species Neolamprologus brichardi. Next base: position 16,259,872 of record NC_142109.1, read on the forward strand.
AATTACAGACTATTTGGGGCAGATTTTTACCACCATCGAATTATATTATTCAGACAATGGCATTAATTACTTGATTTGAAAATTGATTATTTATGGACACTGACTGCAGCCAGAAAGTAAGATTAAGAAAATCAGTGGTGTGTGGTGCCTTTTACAGAAGGCCAAACAGAAAATTAAGAAACAGAGTCATGTGTTATATGAATAAGTATTGGCATAAAATTTAAAAGACACATACATCTGAATTAAAATACTTGATTGATATATGACATGGTTAAAAAAACAGTGGTGTATTATTATTAGTGGTGTAAACAGCTGATTAAACTTAGCATATTCAGCCAATTTCGTATACATAATATTCTGGAAATGTTGGTTGAGGCCCTGTTCAACTTGTCGGTTTTATTAAACCAGAGGAACTAATATCTGGGCTCCATCAAGGTTTTCTTTGCGAACATGCTAAAGGAGGTAAACTTCTTCACATGTGCAAAACAATCAGAAAAAGCTGCTGGATTGGTTGCTTGAGCTTGTCAAGCAACTGACAAGCTCAAGCCATTGCTAACAGATTGTGGACATGTCCTCAAAATGCTGGCTCCCTATGGAGTTCAGTGCAATCATAGCTGAGTTAAATCTGCTTCCAGAGACAATAGCCAACTGTGAAGGGCAGCAATGTGAAGGCACTTTATAACACTGAGATGATCGAGGTCACGTTCACTATGGTACAGTTTGATGTCTACTTTTGGATGTCATTAGACTTTTTGTTTTGCTTGCTTTGATGGAACAACACTGCAGTAAATATTGACTTGTGTCTTAAGTGTTTTATATTTGAATTGTATGAGGATATTTCTGCAATATAATCCAGAGTCAGCACAATATTTTCATGGTCTGTAGCTAGATGAATGGGACTTTAATAAAACATGAAGAGCTGTTTATTGTTCCCGTTTCTTATTTAATTTTCTTTTTTTTATATATATATATAATTTTATAAACAACATTATAAAAGTAAGCTGGGCTTGCCTCAGCTGCTTCTGGTTTGCTCTGATAAAACCTCCTTCTGAAAGCAACTTGATCTGCACTTACATCTACAGTGTTGCTAGTCACGGAGAGTTGACCTTGTTGACCCAAGGAGTGTTGTCTTCCCAGGCAAAGTGAGCTATTCTCTCCTTCTATCATTTTCATTATTAGCAGGGCCCATGGTGTAAATTGTGCTTTGCATAGCCGATGAAGGTCAGGCAGAATGTGAATGATGTTGATCAGCCCAGGGGTGAGCTGCAGCAAAACACAGAGGAAAGGGAGATGGCGATTACTTGGATGAGGTTTCTGGCACAAAGAGTCTTTAAAATTAATTGTCAAATAAATTGGGCCTGTGGTTAATCTTATACTTTTTTAATCTAAAAAGTTGTAAAAGAAGGAAATCAGTGTAAGAAATCAAATCCACGATGTGGTTATCAATGAGCTAAGGAAGGGAATTTATATTAAAAACTTTATTATAAAACAATTATAATAATTATAAAACAGCATAGCAGAGTAGCATATAAGGACCCTTAAAGTACTTACTTCATTCAACCCGTACTGACACCAGCCTCGGTTTGACTTCTCTTTTGATAGATATGCTCCTCTATAGCAGTGCAAAGGAGCTGAGAGCAAGGGGAAGATCAAACAGTCTTTGCCAGAAATAAAGACAGTTTTGAATGTTAGATTTCAAGGGTTATCTCGGGGGATGGGGGTGTCATAAAATCTAAAAGTCTCGTTTTAGATTTCACTAGAAATAAGTTAGGTGCTTTAGTCTTTAATGCTCCAATTCTCCAAGGTCATTGGAGCAGTGACTAGTAGAAAAGGATACACTTATTTCTTAGGGCTACAATATAATCAAAACCAAAAGCTGTAAATGACTTTATTTCGTATACATTTTCTCTTTTGTAGGAGCAATCGTCTATAAAGAAATGGGCTATATCCATGTTGTTACAATTAAACAATTACATATTTTTTTTAAAAAAGAAAAAAAAAGCATTATTTCATTCTTAGTTCCATGCATAGCTCTGGAGTCAGCAGGTTCACAATTACTTTCTTCCACAAGATTCTCTCTTTCAGGAAATACACTCAGAAGGGAGCAAACTTCACTAATAGAGTTAGATCGACTGAACATCTTCCACCATCTTAAGCAACAGCAGCAGGAAGATAAGATGATTGCAAACAGGTGAGCTCATTACCTCCAGGCGTGCAAAGTCAAAGGGCAGGAACCCAGGAGAAGACCCTGCTGCTAAAAGTGCTGTCAACTTTCACGGTTCATTCATTCATTCTTCTTTAAATATTTCAGAATGACCCCTATTGCTCTGAGTTTCTTTAAAAATTTAACATCTAAAAAAAATGTGTGAAACTGGTCTTCTAATAAGAAGAAAAGTGTCTGCTAAAACACTGTAAAGCTGTTTTCAAGTATGAAATGCATGAAAAAGTTCAAGATGGATTACCATGGCAATTTAAGATTTTAATCCCAGAGACTAGTTTATTTCATAAGGAAAGCAGGTGCAACTATAGCACTGTCCATTCACAAAATGAATTTATCTTCCAGACTTGCGAAGCCGCCATCCAGTAAAGTCCTAAAAGTGAAACGCTTGGATTCTGTAAAGATTCTGAGCAACTGTACGAGTGCAGCTTGTCAGAATATAAATTACTTTAATCATTAAAGATTAGAAACGATGCTTAAGATGCCTGAGAGGTTATTGTTTTTTTAACTTTCACATTCCTCAAAGCCCTCTTCAGACATAACAGTGGGTTCTGACTGTCATTGTTTCTTACATAGTGTAGATATCACAGGTACTTCTGGGATGAGATGTACTTCACATTACAGATGTGTCACGTCTTCCATGATATTACTTCATCGTCCTTTACATTATCGTCTCTGAAAAGGACATCATGTTCCTAGGCTTTGCTTGTTTTGAAATTGGTATCATTATCCAAAATTTGTAAACCTGAGTTGTGATTCTGTGTGTAAATACCTGAAGATTTATGAATTTAAGTGACTTGGCTTTGTTAATAATAAATAAATAAAGACTTTGAGCTGCCCATGCACGTCTTTTCAAAGTATTCAACCGTGTCATCATCCTTCTATATTATTCTGTAGAGGAATACATGATACTCTCACCCCAACCGGTCGCAGCAGATGGCCGCCCCTCCCTGAGCCTGGTTCTGCCGGAGGTTTCTTCCTGTTAAAAGGGAGTTTTTCCTTCCCACTGTCGCCAAAGTGCTTGCTCATAGGGGGTCATATGATTGTTGGGTTTTTCTCTGTATCTATGAAGCGCCTTGAGGCGACTTTTGTTGTGATTTGGCGCTATATAAATAAAATTGAATTGAATTGAATTGAATGATGTTCCCAGTCTCCTGCAAACACATTTCTTTCCATTTCTCTCTCTTTTGAAGATAACTGTGCATGTTAGTGGTGTGGTCAGTTGCACTGAAAAGGAAATAACTAGGATGTTACCACAATTTGGAACAACATATCGTCTGTACAAAGTAATCACTCTGCTTCACTGACTTATCAGTCATTGCTTTTCCTTGCAATACACTCATTGTAATAATTTCTTACTGATCTTCAAAAAAAATTACTGTAATAGACAGATTCAAGTTGTGGAATCAAATGAGGAAACAATATAAATAATGTTGCCAAAATCCAGAATACTTAAGAACGTAGACAGCATTTTTCTAACTGTTATGCCAAGATAAAAACCTATTTGAGCTAGAAGCACACATGCATGGTGTGACTATAGTTATTCCTCATCACACAGTTCAAAATGGGAACAGTTAGTGTGAAATATAATGTCCTGAAGGACACTGGAATATATTTCATACCTTCTTTGGTCAGTTGCAACTTGTTGTCTTTAAATATATTATTTCTACACAGTGGACCAGCTTGTCTATTACATGCTTTGCCATGGTACTGGGTTGAGTTGAAAGTCAATGTTTGTTATGACGACCTTATAGCCTGAAAGTTTTAGGCAAGATTTCTTGTAATTTCTTCAAATAGTTTTGGGGAATTGTTTTCAAAGTCTGAAGAACATTCAAAAGGATGTTTTTTTTTTAAATTATTTTTATTTTATCTAATCTTTATTCACCCAGGTTAGTCCCTTTGAGATCAAAGATCTCTTTTACAAGAGAAACCTGACCAAAACGGTGGCAAGATGCATAGAAACAAACATCAGATTCATTTAACAGCATTAAAACTTAATCATACATCATTGCTCACTGTAATGATGTTAGCTGCCTTTTGTTCTATTCTCTGTCAAAATAATCCCACACTGCCTCAATAATGCTGAGTTTTGGGCTCTGAGGAGGCCAATCCATGATTGATAGTGTGTCATTGTGCTTTTTTCTACTTAGGAAAGCTTTTACTGCATTTGCAGTGTGTTTGGGATCATTGTCATGCTGGAAAATAAAGCTGCAGCCAAGGAGACACTTTCCAAATAGATTAAAATCTGATGGTACTTTTCTGTGTCTATAAATCATTCAATTTTGACGATCATCACTTAACAACTGGCTGAAATGTAGACTAAAGAAATGGAAACAAATTCTGTGTTTCTTGTGATAGGCTGCTAGCAACAAAGCCTAAAGATACAGCTTTAAAATTGCTTGGTTAAGTGCTTTCTTATACTTAAAGGTCAGTAGTAGTAGTCAGTGTCAAATGGAATAACAAGCAAAAACATTCTTCTGAAAATGGTCGGCTACAAGGTCTGGATTAAAAATGAGTGAAAAAGTAGCCAGTGTTCGAAAAGAAAAGGACGTCTAGCTCCTTGGAAGTAAAATATAAACTGACGAGAGGTAGCTCAAGACTATTGCACAGTACATTATACCTAGACATTTATAACTTCATGACAGACATTTTCCACACTTTGCAACAAACCTGTTTCTTAAGGCAGTTGAATTGGGCTTGAGGTGAAGACTTACTACGGCTAATTCAGTGAGAGGTAACAGGAGAGGTCCCTTCCCTGATCCTCAAGTAGTTCATGCATTATTCTGAAACACTTTTTCTGAGTACACAAGAAAATGCTGTTGAGCAGTCACATATTCAGTGAAGCTATTCTTTGTTGTTGGTTTTGCCAGCGTGCAGCTATCTGACAAGCTATTCTGTTTCAGATCTTTCATCTTAGAGATCTCATACTGACAGAAAAAAAGCACAAACTGTCTGCCTGTTATCACACAGGAAGGTTCCAAACACGGACTTCACTTCCTCCTTGGATGTTGCCTTGAAAGGGTGAATGTCGTGAATTTTTACTAACTAGTGGATTAATGTTGTACATTAATGTTGCGATTTACATGTAAATCACACCACAGGATATTATTCACAAGATGTGCATATGTCTCAAAAAGGACTAACCACAAAACCTCAGCACTAAATGGGATTAATTAGTAATGTTCTTGATTGTGGGATGTAGTTTTAGAATCAGAATTTGGGTGAGATATGTATTTCTGCTGCTAACAGGCACAGTAATGAAAACTGCTTTAGCTTTATTGCTATAACTGCCTATACATACAGGCTGCTTCACAAAATGTATGTGTTCTACAATAGGTTGATTTGATTATATTTAACTTGAGCAGTCCAGCATTACAAAATGACCACGTATAACTACTGCACTTTTGGCATGAAATATGCTTTAGTGTTTCTTTAGTGTCTCTCAGAGAGACCATTACATATTTATAGGATTTGGCTTGACAGCAGGGTGTGCGGGCATTTGCAGAATGCAGCAGACACTAAAGATAACTTTTCAAGATAAAACTAAGACATTGCAGCACAAGTAAGACTCATCTCAGGATATACTGTGAACCCCTGCTGTACATGACTCCTCACAGCGCAGAAGTACAAACCTTCTTTGACTTGAACCCCACACTATAAGTTCCTACAGTGTGCTCCCTACACCATAGTGCAGAAAGGTAGCAAACAGTTTATTTTATTACATATTTTATTCTCAATCAAAATGTGCACTGATATCAGTCTAATCTTTATATGTTTAAATAGATTTCCTCTACATGCCTGTAAGTCGGGTTTAATAATTTCATTCAGTTACAGAAAAAAGACACCCTGCCTTCCTCCAAAACACTCTGCTTGGATCAAAGGTCTTCTCAGGTTTTCATCCTGTCAGCTATTTGTCCCCAAGCTTTACAGAAAATGACAAGAAGAGTCCATTCAGTGACAATAAAAACATGTTTTCCCCTCAAGATGCCATGAAATTGGCCCCATGTCAAAAAAAAATTGCTGTTTGAATATTAAAATCTTGTTGTAAAAATATTGAATCACTTGCATGGTGAATGACAAATGAAATGACAAATATATATATATTTTTCATTTCTAAATAAAAAAATATTTGATGAAATTTTAAGTGTCCCAATGTACCTACAGCCGGTTGAGTTTCAGAAGCCAATAGAAGTTAACAGGATGTGTGGAGAGAAGCTATGAATTGCTTATTGGTGGATAAAGCTGGATAACGACACAGTTAAAAAGAGATGCTTAAAGGTAATCCTATTTTGAAAGTCCAGAACATTCACATGCTGTAAATTGAGCCAACAAGACTAAGATAAGATAAGATAACCTTTAATAGTCCCACACGTGGGAAATTTGTTTTGCGGACAGTGCAAAAGTTATATAGCAAAAATTAGAATACAATACGAATAATATACTGTACACAACTGTACAGAATAGAACAGAATAAAATAAAATACTGTATACAGTAGAATAAAATAGAACAAAATATACAATAGGATAGAAATAGAATACAAATTCTATATAGAGTATTGCACTTAGTGTTATTGCACATGTGTGGGTTTGTGTGTGTTTGATCAGCTGCAAAAGTCTTTGTTGCACAGTCTGACAGCAGTGGGGAGGAAAGACCTGCGAAATCTCGTCCCACTGTCCCACATCGTGGGTGCCGCAGCCACTGAAGGAGCTGCTCAGTGCTGTCAGCACTGCAGTAAAAAGTAGTAAAAAAAGCAAAATGTTTTAATCACTGCAAAATCGTCAAAATAAAGGGGAACACTGACATTTTAGCACATTTTTTTGTGCATTACTTATTCTAAAAATTCATACAATTCATTGTATTGTTATAACTCTGATACAAGATCATTTATTGTTCTTTGGGTGGAACAGTCCATTATGCTTTTCTTTTCTTTTCTTTTATTATGCTACCTTTAGATGACCTGCTGAGTTCCTTTTATGATGCAGCATAAATCATGCTCTTGCATTTTAATCTCAAAGTAATTCTTCTTTTCGGAAAATTAAACTTTTTGCACATTTTTACACTTGTTAGAACACTTTTCTTTAAACCTTGCACCCACTGAAAATTCTAAACACAAGACTCAATTTTAAAACTACCATCAAAAAAACCCTGACTTTTGTTACAAACCCTTTATCTGTGCTCAAAAGCACACAGTGTTGTCTGACTAAGCACATAACCTGCTGTCCTACTTCCCTCCTCCATACAAGAAAAAGACACAAGGGTAGCTGGAGATCAGACAGCCAAGAAGTAATTTCCTGTTAAAAGGGAATTTAGACTTTTGTGTTTAATTCACGCTGTAGGTACATCATAATAGCAAACCTGTGAAACCCTGCGCTGTAATCTAGCTGTAACCTGACATGTGAAAAGGAAATGTACAAAGAAATGGAGGGACAAATAGGCTTGCCTCCGAAAAAAAAAACACAGAAAAAACAAAGAACCCCTCCCCAAAAACAAATAAAAAGTGGCCAAACATACTTTTTGTATCTGTCATGGCTGACAGTGAAATCTTTTCCCTCCTTATCTTTTCTGACTGTTTTTTCAATAGTTATGCATTTGATTAGGGTCAGTGTCACTGCTGGTGAGGGAGTGCAACCTCCAGGATTGCCAGAATGTTTGCTGTGTGTCCCAGCATAGTCTGAAAAGCATGGAGGAGATTCCAGGAGACAGGTAGTTACTCTAGGAAAGTTAGACAGGGCCTTATAAGATTCTTAACCCATCAGCAGAGCTGGTATCTGCTCCTTTGTGCAAGGATGGAACAGGATGAGCACCAGAGTGTTACAAAATGACCTCCAGCTGGAGCTAGTGCAACTGTTTCCAACTAAACAAACAGAAACAGACTTAATGAGGGCCCAGCTTCCTCTAGCAGGCTTTGTGCTCCCTGCCTGGCACCATGGAGCCTAATTGGGATGTGATATATAGAATACAAGAACTGGCAGTGTTTTTCACAGGTGACGGCAGGTTCACCCTAAGCACATGTGACAGAGGTACAAGGGTCTAGAGAAGCCATGTAGAACTTGATGCTCCCTGTAACATCATTCATCATGGTCAATTTAGTGGCAGGTCAGTGAAGGTCTGGGGAAGCATGCCCATGGAGGGGCGCACAAACCTCTACAGACTAGGCAACAGCACCCTGACTACCATTTCGTATCAGCATGAAATCCTTGAACCCGTTATGAGACCCTGCGCTAGTGCAGTGGGTCCTGTGTTCCTGTTGCACGACAATGCCTGGCCTCGTGTTGTGAGAGTTTGCAAGCAGTTCCTGCATGATCTGGTAAATGATACCATTAACTGGCCCCCATGCTCATCTAACCTAAATTCAGTAAAACACATTATCTTTTCATCCATTCGACACTGCCAGGTTGCACCTCAGACTGTCCAGGAGCTCAGTGATCCCCTGGTCCACATTTGCCAAGAGCATGCCTCAACATTGTCAGTTTGATGATCTGTAAGACATGATCATAAATGTAAATATACAATACAATTGCTGTGTGTTTTGCTACTTCGAAGGAATCGGCTTTGAGAAGGGAGAGCACATGGATCTCTGTCTAAACATTTGAGAAAGACTGTAGTTACAATTTTAAAAAAACACAAATCTGTACTTCATCTCTTCATCTAACTGGCTCTGGCCACAAGACTCCGTCAGTGCCTCAAGCTTGATTCTCATCTACAACACAACATGAAAAGAATGGAAAGATGTCAGAATCCATCCTTGTATAGATGCTGCACCAGTTTGATCACAGGCCTTCTCTGTGCCTTTAATGAGGGGTATCTGAGTCACAAATAAAATAAAGTAAAACGTAGAAGTAATAGAAATAAATTAAAGTGATGTTGTCTTCACTGAGATGAAAAGTGAGCTTTACAAAATTGACATTGGAAAGAAGGCAGCAGATGTTATAACAAATGAACATAAATGCACAAATTCAGATGTCCTTTATGAAAACAACGTCCAGAACTCAGATTCTATGAAGGCAAAATCCCCTCATATCAGGAAGCCATATATGTCTTTAAATTCAAAGTTAGAAATGTAAAAACAAAAAATACACTTGGATAATTTAACTGTTACCTGAACTCTTTATACAAAACCTTATTAGACTCTCATTTTGTATCTGATTAGAAATAATAAAGGAACCTTGAGCTTCTGGTTCTATATTCAAGGTCAATGTGGCCTTACGGCATTATTTCTACCAAACCATAACAAATGTTTTTTTTTATTCTGTTTTCTTTTCTTCAAGATAATCAAGAAGAGGTATCAGAGGGACACGTAAAATACAATTGTGCAGGCTTGTGTCTAATATCTAAATTTCCTGTTGGTCATTTATTCCCTCAGCTTCCATGGCAAAGAGTGTTCAACATTCTCATAGGGCACTAATTTTGTGTTGCACATTTGGTTTTAGTAATGCATCTTTATATCTTATCTCTTTTGGGGAATTTAATTTAATAGGTTATTTTCAATTTGTCTTTTGCTTTCATTTCTCTGGCAGATAATGACTTTTTGCTGTAGTGCGATGGATCCATGTGCCACTAACTTGCGACGCACGCTTGAGACTTCTGACAGCAATTCAATTAGAAGTTGGCGATTATTATTAGTGGAACTTTGTAGCTTAAAGGCCCTTTCAAAGTGGAAATATATTGCTAATAAAATATAATTATCGTTTATGCTGTTTTTTTCCTGTATTGTATGAAAGGTACGAGAACTACACATGCGAGTAAAGCACATTGATTATTTTGGAAGGGTTCCTTGGAGACAGCAGAAAGGGAATTCTTGTTTGCCGAGCCTGTGAGGAAAACATTCATAAGGGGAAAAAGTCACTATGCTGTTATGAGGGTTTTCCATTTGCTATATTTTTGTGAGGGTAAACACATCCCTCAGCAAGAGGCAAAAACTACTTTATTCGATGTCAGCTCAAATATCAATTTTTCAAGCTTAAATCATTTAAATGCTAATTTTATTATTAAACACAACACAATGCAGCCAGTATTGAACCCTCTCACTTGCTATAGCCAAATGGAGCAGAGTCTTCTATTTGGGCCACTTCCTCTGGTGTTTCTCCTAGAATCTCCTCCACAAAGAATTCTGTGGACTATGGACTTAACTGTGGGAGTCTGACAAGCTTTGAGATCTTGGTCCTTATCAAAGTCTCTAAGGTTTCCCTTTACCCCATCTTAGAGTGCAACAATACTACAAGTTAATCAAAACATTTATTTTATCTGTGAGTGGCCATAGTGTTTTATCTTAACAAAACACTATGGCCACTATTTCAGGGATAGGCTCGTTGAAAGCAGGTGCAGTGCAAGGGCGTAGATTTGGTTTTGGCATTGGTGGGGACGGATGATTCAACAACCGAACCCTGCCCTGTTTGTTTCTTTTTTTTTCCTTTTCGTCTTTGCTTCTTGATTAAAAAAAAGGAGAAATATACTTGCCTACATATGCTATTCTACATGCTTTTAAGGCACTATTGCCCCTATCAAGTCAGTGAGCTGGTATGTTTTACTCTAAACATGAACTACTGTTACAGCAACAGACATGGACTACTGGTGTCCCACACAACAACTCAATGTCCACTATGTGAAGGGGCCACACACATGCCTTCTCCTCTCGTTAACTGAGATGAACTGCTGGCATATTTGTTTTACATCTATACTGTCCAGTCTCTCCTGGTGGACATGGTAACACGTTATTCATGGTTACATACAATTTTAGACTGATGTGGGCCAAAGCCTAAAACGATGTGCCGGGAGTTTGCTGTTCTCCCCGATTCCGATATTTGAAGTTTGCACAGCTACATTCTCGCCTGAAAATTTTTAAAAGTTTATTTTGCAACCCAGAAAGAGTAATAAGAGGGGCACTGAAATTCGGGATTGTCCGAGAAAAAACGGGAGGGTTGGCATGTATTACCTTGCATAGCCTGTAAGGTTATTATGATGGACAGATTTTATGAGTGAACTTGACTTTAAGTGACTTACAGGTTTCTTTGAAAAATATTTTCTTATATCCAGGTTCTTTTTGCTGCTATCCTCCTCTCCCGGCAGCGCAGGATTGCCGCTGCTAAAACTAAACAGCGCTCCCTGAAAGGCACAGCCAATCACATTGGCCATATTTGTCACATGACGTAGGACTCCAGTAGAGAACGTAATTTAACTCTTTCTGCACCACTGGGTGAATGAGACGTTGACAGATCGTTTTTTTTTTTTTTTTTTTTAATTTCTATCGGTTTTGTTTTTCTTTACTCGAAGAGATCAAATTATTGGTGGGGACAATTCAATAATCGCTGGATATTGGTGGGGACATGTCCCTTCCGTCCATGCCAAATCTACACCCTTGTTGCAGTGGGATGGAAAAACAATAGCATTAGAAATGGAAGCCTACCACACAAATGCTTATTTTTTGATCAGATTATATCAAAATTAGAACCAGAATCAAAAATTCTCATGCTCCACTTTCCACACCCACTGCTTCAACTAAATCTACATTGTAAACTGAGGCCGTGTGCCATTTGTTTGGCAATGCTACTGCCAGAAAAGAAATACAAGCAAACTTTACTCAGTGCTCTCATTCTGCAGCAGTGATAGGATCCAACGTTGGTAGAGCGGAAATTGTTGTGATATTTTCCAGCAAATCCATGGCAAACAGTTTCTGCACTCAGACCAAAGCTGTTACTATGTTTCCAGATAAGACACTGAGTTGCCATCCGTATTGCTTCTTATATAACCTGCTTTTTTCTATAAAACCTTTTAAAAGTTGAGATCATCTAAAAACTAAAGTTTCACACTTTTATACATGGAACAAACAAAAACAAACCTCCAAAGAAATAGTGAGGTTCTGCAGTTCTGCAGTCATAATTGTCATTGCAACATAATTGAGCTAATTATTAACATTAAAACATGAATGCTAGGAAGATTTTAAAGTATGAAGGCAATGTAGATGTGCACTCAGTTTCTCTGTGTCTATATTTGGACTTCATTTGCTTCTCGATATCTTAAAGCTTTGTTTTTTTTTAAATATTCCTCATTGTGTTGCTTAAAGAATGCTGTCTGTGACTTTCAGATAAGAAAGCTGGAAAATGTTATGCTGACTACATTGCAAGGCTATTTTTATATGTACCCTCCCGAAATATTACACCAGCAAAAATAAGCATGCAGCAGACAGAACCATGAAATCAACTGAAAACTGTTTCTGAGTATCTATGAGTTATCTGGGTACCCCTTTGTGTCTGCGGCTTTTATTTATTTCCTTTCTGAAATCATTATTGCCTTTACATATGAGCTATGAAAGTAAGGCTGGAAAGATAAGAGAAATGAGAGCTTAGTGACATTCAGCAGGAGTCTGGCCACTCAAGAATCAAGTGGGATTCATGCCCAGGTGGAATGCTGTCTCATCAGCCTGCACATTTTGAGTTTATTTGGAAGACGATAGTTTCCCACAGTCAAAATTAATACTGTGCCATGGTAGGAATTTGCTTTTTTTGAATGGTTTGTTTATTACTATCTACAGTGTCCATGTACCCTTCCAAATCCAAACTCATTTCCCTATTCACTGTGCAACTGCTTTGTTTGCAAGAAAATCTATTTTCAGACAGTTACAATACGGATGGAAATATTTATGTTTTAGCATCTGCAGTCCAGTACTTGAGCCATGACAAATGTTACCTATCATTACTTGAGCTCTGGTCTATTATCAGACAGGGGACCTGAGACAGCTTATCAGTCCCCAGTCTCCAGTGAGGTGAGTTGCTATACAACCCTACACCCACAGCTGACTACTTGTCTTATGGTGGTATTGCACTGGACTTATACACTGAAAAAAAGGGATTGGCCAACTCTTGGATTTACGTAAGCATCTTGCGTGTATTTAACATAAGTGCCTCATGCTTTAAAGTTAAGTGTAACTATATAGTGTAGAAACTACATGATATGCAGAGAGGCTAGATTAAATTGTTCATATCATGTTCGACTGAAGTAAGTCAATAACTTACTGCGACACCGCACGGGATTTCAGTCTCACACGCTTTGGATCGTGGTTTCAGGAAGGCATCCATCTCAGTCAAATCGAGCAGCATGGTGGCATGGTGGTTAGTGCTGTTGCTTCACGTTAAGAAGGTCCTGGGTTCAAATCCACAATCTGGCTAGTTTGCACTGGGTTCTCTCTGGGTATTCTGGTTTCTTCCCACAGTTAAAAGTCAAGCAGTTGTTAGAGTTAGGTTAATTGGTGATTCTAAATTACCCGTGAATGTAAGTGCAAATGGTGGTTTGTGATAGACTTGTGAGTTGTCCTGCCTTGTAACCTATCACTTCAGGGTTATTTCCCAGCCCCCCTGCAGCAGAATAAGGTTAGGAGGATGGTAGCTATTGTAGATCCATTCAATCTTTAAGGTAACCAGACTCTAGACTTTGTTGAACATTATGTAATATGAAGACAACATGTAGTATTTAAGTGACCAAGTAGTACTGGGATAAAAGTTATTGAATAGTGTTGAACTAAAATGACAAAATTGTGAAGGATTAAAATATTCCAAGAGCTCAACATACTTCATCTAAACATGTTTCAATCGTGTTTTAAGAACACAAAATGCACAGGTTTACTGAATATGATAATGTTGTGTTGATTTAACTCAATTGTTTAAGTTTCTGCCAAAGCAAAACATTTGTGTGCAACCAATGTCCACTATTGAATCAAGTAAATCCAACATGGCCTTTTTTTCAGTGTAGTATACTGATAATATTATAATAAACTATTACACTGTTAAAATTTATCATATTTAATTAATATGTTAAAAATGTTAAAAAATGTGTTAAAAATGTACAATTAACACAAAATGTGAACATTGTAGTCATCAGAAAGGTTGTACTGGATTACATAGATGTATCACTAGAGGTAACTGGTATGGCAGACTATTTCTACTCCGGCTAGTTTGCACAACTGATAAGAAAGGGAAGTATCAACAGGTAGTCAGATTTCCAAAATCTCATGAAATACCAGGCAAATATCATTACAGCTGCTATTTTATTGTGTGTAGCTATAAGGTATTCATACCGACACTATTTTAACTCATACATTTAGGTTTCTATAATGCAAAATTTACAGAATAATCACACAAAAATGACATCTATTTTATTTTCCCTTGCTGCAGTTTCAGAAAAAAGTGGTTCACTAAAATATGGGTTAAGCGTCACTCTGTTGTTTGGCTGTATCAACTGATGATCTCTCTTGAGATACAGACTGTTAAGCACTTTTGCTGTTGTGTAAAGGCTGAACAGGTATTGCTTATTTAGTTTAAACAACTAATGTAAATCTTACATAAGGTTTTGATAGGTTGGCTTGGATTAAATGGATAGTAGCTTTAAGGAGGAAAGTGCTATTAATTACTGATTTGAATCAATAAGTAATTAAAGGTTCGCAACAAGTCACATTTAATTTAGATTCTGTGCGTGTGCATTGATTCTTATAGGAATACACCAGCTATTTAGTCCTTCTTCACATAAGAGTCACAAACATTGATTTCAATCAGCTCAATGAAGGATGAGATATCCTGATTCTAGTCCCTATGGTTCCAGCTCCAGGAATCCAAGATCCTACATCTTCCAGTGTCTGTCAATAGACTTTTGTTCCTCAGTAAAAACCCTGGTTCTCAAAAGAGTACTAAATCAGTATTCCTCACTCAAGGTGCATGCAGTACCTTCAAAGAGCATCTGAAATCCTCTCTCACCAAACCTCTGGAAAAAAAAAAACTTTCTGAAACCAACAAACTGAAAAAAGTGTCCAAACATATCATTAGTGTGCACAACTGAACTCACATGCTGGGTTATCATTCGTCTCACAAACGTCCTCCAGAGAAGACAGGTTACACCTGTTCTGAAAGCAGATCAAGCACTTCCATGCCTTCTAAACCAGCCTGTAGCTGTGAAATAAAGGGATAACTTTCAACAGCACAAATGGCATGAACTTTAAGAAAATAACAACAGCAATAAAAAGCAAAAACTGCTGTATTTAGTTCCCAGTACTCATATAATGCAAAATATTAATATCAAATATGCCATTTAAAAGTAATAAAAGTGATACAAATAAAATAGCAATAAAAACATGACAATAATAAAACAAGAAGCTCATTTCAAAGCTAAGCAATAATATAGAAAATTCAGTTCAATTCAGTTTTACGTATACAGCTCCAAATCACAATAGTTGCCTCAAGGCGCTTTATATTGAGAGGTAAAGACCCTTACAGGGAAGACAGAGTGAAACCCCCCCAAATCAGATAACCTTCTATAAGCAAGCGCTTTGATGACAGTGGGAAGGAAAAAAACTCCCTTTTCACAGGAAGAAATCTCCAGCACAGCCTGGGGAGGGGCAGCCGGTTGAAGCTAAGGGGAGCAAGACAGGACAAAGACGCTGTGGAAGAGAGCCCGAGAATCTTTACCTTTAATCTTTGACTTTGGAACAACATCTCAAACTAGCACATATGTCTCATGAAAGTAATCAGTAAAATCTTAAATCAGCTGGAAGAGAAGCCTGGATTAATGTGATATGGTGGCATGTGCTAAACTCAGTAACCAGTAAGAACCATACTCTGAATTTTATAACTGTCACTGTCCACTCAACTGCCTCCTTTACTATCACTGGTCATCTGAGGCCTGCCAGGGTAGCTTGTTTTGAAGAAAGGTGTGAGATTTTCATATCTTGAAGACTTTGTCACCTCTGTCAGAGAGAAAGAGAGAGAGGGAGAGATGGTCTCTGAACTCTAAATGTCACTGAAAATCATCGTAGACATGCTCTGAATGGTGGATACTGTAGACTATGCTTTGTGGCTCAACATTAAGTGTAAGAAGAAAGTCCACAAATATCTAATGAATAATATGGCTTCAGTTATTTTAAAAAATGATGATAGTATTGCATAAAATGTGCAGATTTGGCACTGATTTTACACCAAATGCAACACTTCCATTTATCCAGGCTTGGGACCAGCACTATAGGAGTCACCTAGCTGGTGACCTGAGATCTTGTCTCAAACTGGGGATCTTTCACACTTACATGTGTTAACAACCACACCACAGTGGCAAAACAAACAAACAAACACAAAACAACAACAATGTTTATTAGAGTTTGTAATATATTACAATAAACTAGAAATCAGGTAACACAAGCTAGGTATATGGTATAATTTCCCACATCTATGAGTAACCAGGGGCAGTTGTTATCATCTTGGAGCTGGCCCATTACTTAATCAATCTTTTCAAATTATCAATATGTTATTGATTAGTGTTTCTAAACAGTTTGGGCATTTCTATTATTGGAAATGATGAATCATAACTGTCTTCTGTTTATCAAAATTACAACAGACAGTCTTAAATGAAAATAATGAGATGGAATACTAGTTTCAAATTAAACATTCAATCAATGAACCACTAAATTATAAATGTTATGCAGGAAAACGTATAAAGCAGTTTGATAAAACATTAAAAAGAAATATGATGATGGAAAACAATGACAATATGTTTTCATATTCAGCTGAGAGCCCAGAACTCAAAATGCAATATGTGTAACAGTGTGGTATCTTGAAAGAGCAAGAATGAACCAATAAAAATGAAAATTAGATTTGATTTAATAAATAATATGCTTCACTTGAGCATAAAATAAAAATTTATTTATGACCCTGGAAATAGCAGCTGAGAAATCCGCCTCATCTTGAGGGTAGCGGTTATGTTCTTTGAGGTTTGAGTTATGCATGGTCTTTGTCACCAGATGGACTTGCCACACTTCTGATGCCTTAATTACTAGAAATACTGACTTGAAAATTTGTGCTTTTAATATGTATGAAAGCTACGTTTTATAAAAATAATATGAATAAAATGGTCTGGTAAATGGTCTGTATTTGTATAGCGCTTTACTTGGTCCTAAGGACCCCAAGGCGCTTTACACTATACACAATCATCCACCCATTCACACACTGGTGATGGCAAGCTACATTGTAGTCACAGCCACCCTGGGGCACACTGACAGAGGCCGGACACCTCTGACCACCACCAGTAGGCAACGGGTGAAGTGTCTTGCCCAAGGACACAACGACCGAGACTGTCGGAGCCGGGGCTCGAACCGGCAGTCTTCCGATTACAAGACGAACGCCCAACTCTTGAGCCACGATCGCCCCTTGTGAATGTCTGCATGAGGTTATTCTTTGTTTGGTCACATGTGAAAGTGCCTTCAAAACCTTATTATAACGTGAAAACCAACTTCTGTTTCAGGCAAATAGAAGATTTATTTGTTTATTTTCTTATTTTACAAGAATAAATGTTTTTTCCCCAAATGTCTCATTTGAATTACAATCTTGACATTCTTAAAATGCCAACAGATTTATCCTACTTTTAAGCTCTTTAACCATTAACAATGAACACTGAAAAGACCTGACAAAGGAGGGGCAAAGGTCATTTTCCTTCCAAAGTCCTTCCAATTACAATTCAAGATGATTTACAAAGACAGCGAAATTTTCCAACTCATAAGGATGTTATATAATAACAATAACAGAGTAGAAGGGCTAGATTAAGAAAAAAGACAGTTTAGAGTGATCTTTTTTTATTATTGTTGTTCACTTTGACAATAAACTTGAAATACTATTTTAAGATTAAACTCAAAATATAATTTCACCTTAAGGAGTATGTGAGTCATGTGCATTATGCATTACATACTATTTATTTCAACTTTTGTTGTGAAATTTCATATTTACTCTCAAAATGAATAATTAAAAAAATCTTTCTTATATTGTTTTTTTCTTGGTCCTTACAAATAAAATATTTGTATCTAATGTACATTCTTATACAAAGCTCGACTAAGTAAGGCTATATTAAATATTAGTAGCCCGAAGGACACTCAAAAGAGAGCTTATTTTAACAATTTAAAAAGTTCGTACCAGGGGCGATTCTAGAATCAGAGCTTTGGGGGTGCTGAACACCCAGAGAGCTGCCCAGCCAGGCAAGATAAACCTGTCTCTGTCAGTCCCTGCATCCTTAAATGTTGTCCCGAGTTCTCTCTGACTGTCACGTCCTCCCTGTCCTCATCGTCTGTTGTATTCATCTCCATTATCAGTCATCAGAATTTTACCATCTCTGTGTAAGTCTGCAAATCTCTTTATTAAATCATAAGATTCTTAAATTCATCGAGTCTCTCTGTGCCTGGGTCCTCGTCACAAAACATGACATCACTGTTTTGTACATTTTAATACAATTT
The DNA here is from genome assembly GCF_056152115.1 of Neolamprologus brichardi. Lineage (NCBI taxonomy): Eukaryota > Metazoa > Chordata > Actinopteri > Cichliformes > Cichlidae > Neolamprologus > Neolamprologus brichardi. Next base: position 16,278,340 of record NC_142109.1, read on the forward strand.
AATCCCACATTTGTGAAAGAAAAGCAAAACACTTTTTTGAAAAGTCTGTAACAAAACCATCAAATCTGATCAAGGTTATTTAAATGCTGCTAAAGAAGAATGGATTGGAATAAAAAAAATACATATCCTAACCTTAATTATTGGGGGAGAATAATGAATGATGCTCACAGTGAGTAAGAAGTAAACTGAGTGCATTTTGTGGACAGAGATTCACTTTTAATGTGTGTGTTTAATATAATACTGATACATAAAAAAACACTCCCAAAACAGAATAAATTGTTACAAATAAATTATTACAAGATATTAATAAAAACTATAAAAATGGAGGCAACTTTGCCTGTGGTAGAATGTATACAATGTATGCAGATACTGATTTTGCTAATTTAATAATAATAATTTTGTGTTGTAAGATTTATGAGTTTCATGCTTTCATAGTGGTCCTTAGGAGAGCTTGACATTTTATCAGGTAGTCCACACTTTCTGATAGTGTGCAAATGTGATGCACGTACTGCAGCAGTCACACAGACAACTGAACGGTCCAAAAGTTGGCCGACCTGTTACTGGCTGAGGTTTTAGTAGAGTTGTGGCTGAACCACATAAAAATATATCATTAATTTTAATCTCCCCGATCAATGATAATGTTATGTTGGGATGTTGTTAAAGAGGCTCAAAATGTTTCAACCCAGTTTGTTTAGCAGATTCTGTACAGCAGCTTTAATATAGGGAGGACACAACTTCCAGATTGTGTGAGTAAAATCAAAAAAAAAATGAAAAATTACATTAATGTGAAAAAATACTATTAAGATCACTAACAAAAAGTCCACTCTCAGTTTACTTTCAACCAAAAGGCAAATAACCAAACCACATGAACATCTAATAAAAGATATAAATATTGAAACACTGATCCAACATTATTCCTGATTGACGGATCATTTGATTTTACACTTTTACCTGAATGTGGCTCCTTTTTTTGAAAAAATTTCCTCATACCCATTATGAACCTGGCTGTCTCTCTGTACACAAACACACACATACACACACACACACACACACACACAACAGGAGTTATAAGGTTAATGGGCATTCAGTCAGTTAGCTAGTTAGTATCCATTTCAAACAGGACAGTGGTAACAATTTAAAGTTTTAGATTTTTAAACAGTCTGTATACATTTCAATGTTAGCAACAGGACGGTGACATGTCGTCGATTTTACTAAAGAGCAGGACGGATTGTAGAGTAGCAAACATCGTGGGAAAACACGTTTTCAACACTGCAGGTTACCTGGTGTAATGTTTTCAGCTAAAAAGAAACATGTTCTGACTCCTACCAAGTATATAAAGAGTAACTGAAGGTTAAAGGCAGCTAGTATGTCCTGTTTTAAGCCAGGCACTTACACCTCGGCTCCGCTGTGTCTCAGCCACCATCGCTCTGGCAGAAAGAGCGCTAGAGCCAGAGCAGGGGAGAGCTGGAACAAACCATTTTGGGAGGGGGGGTTACCTATACTTTTGTTGTTAAAATGTTACGTCTCAAACAAGTACAGTACTGTATGCTTTTTATATTTTTAGTAGTGTGTCACACAAACAGCAAATATTGTCAAAAAAAAGTAAGAAATCTTTGGGGGTGCTTTGATTCATTTTGGGGGTGCTGAAGCACCCCCAAAAATGGGCTAAAATCGCCCCTGGTTCGTACAAAGCTTAATGTCTTTAATTTTTTAAAGGGTGAAAAAAAAAAAAACGTCTGAAAGTAGAAAGCCTTGTTGGTGTGCTCCATTGACTGTAGAAAACATGGACGACGCGACCCCGCCTCCTACCATTGTGCAAAAATGAAGCCAAAATACCCCGCTTGATCCATACAATTCTTTTGTAAGTACAACACCATTATTGTGGTACTGTTTAATTCCATTTTGTATTGTACTGATGTTTAAATAAAGGTTTATTAAAAAAAAAAAAAAAAAATACCCCGCTTGTGGAGGCTGCCATCTTGCACATTTGGAGCCAGAGTCTGCGCAATAGTGACTTGAGGTGGAGCGACTGTGTAACGCTCCCGCCCACACACCCGCTGGACTTGACCGCAAACACGCCCCCCTACACTTTTTTACGTAGCCCGGCTGCTCGAGTTTTTTGCTGGTTTACCGCGACTGACGACTCGTTTAATTAAGGTAAATACAACCATGTCACTGTTATAAAAAAGACACACAGCTTATCATCTTATAGAATCACTCTGTTGTTAATTCGTTAGTTAGATTAGCCGCTAGCATACGCACTGTGTTGGAGGCTTGTTGCTAGCTAGTTAGCGATGCTACACACCTGCTACTCTTAATAGTCTTCAACACTTATGGTTTTTTTTTAATCCATTTTCAGACAGCGATGAGATCAGCTACACACTCTACAGAGGCCCAGAGTTACTGTTAATATCAAAAATATAATGCTGTCCTTTGAGATTTTAACATAAGACTGTGAGTGTAATGGATCTAAAACTGTTTAAATCTTCATAGCCCTCTACAGCCTGGTAACATGGAGACTTTAAAAACATCAGCAGAACGTTTCCGTAGTGTAGTCTAATTTGTTATTTTCATTTAATAATAGAGTCCATATTATTTCAACAGCTACATTCACCCTGGAGAGAAACTAGTGAGGGAGACCATCAGGACCAAGCTGGGTTTCCTGGGTCCAGAGGTTTGGAGAAACTTCTTCCCTTTCTTTCATCACAGCTGTCCTGTGCCATAAGTTCTGTTGACCGGCTGTAAGAGGCATCATCAGAAACACCAGGAAGACTGAAGCTCATGGCATTGATCAAGCAGGACTCACGATCTTCACCAGCAGCTCCCTCACAGGGAAATCTTCAGCACTCCTCCGTAGGCCCGCCCCAGGAGATGGATAAACCCAGCATTTCATCAACACTGTGATGAGACCTTTGGTTTGTGTAATGTAAAAAATACTCAGATACTCCCCAAAGGCTCCGGACTTTTACATAAAGATATTATATTCAGTCCTGTAGAAAGTTATATATTTAAAAATATGTGATCCTCTCTGGTTACTCTGGTATGAATAACTCTGAATCACTTTAAGGTAAATAACACACTATGTGTAAAAAAAACTGTGAAAAAATTCCCGATGACAAGTTTGTAGTTCAACATACAAGTGACGACCTTTGACCTCCATCAGGTTTTATTTAATTGTGTTAAGAGAAAATCTCATATGCTCTTCATGCAACTGAGTACATCAAGTGTTTAAAACTGAAGCTGTGCAGGTCTGAGATAAGCAGCTTTGTGAAACACAAAACTGAGGTCCTGTTAATGCTGATATATAGTGACACAGTTACATGAGTGATTAATTCTTTTGTTTTTTGTCTTTAACTTTATCAATAAAACAGCTGCAGCTTTCACTACAGCACATGTGGTACTCTAGCCTTTGTACTGTTTTCATCAGTTCATTTTGCAGTTAACATGTGAACATGTTGGATGATCTGTCTGCTGTCACTCGATGGGGCTGAGGTCTGAATCTGAGGGCAGCTCCTGTAATCACAAAGACAACAGAACCATCAAACTCAGATATAAATTTTATCCCTCAATATTGAAATAAAGCTGATTCTTCTGTCCTCACACACTCAGGATCTGAAGTTCTTCTCTTACATTTTTTTCAGTATTACAGTACACTACAGTACTTTAATCCATAGTTCCTGATTAATGAGGAGTTACTGAAGTACAAGCTTTTAAAAAAAATTGTTACTGTCTTAACAGATGTGGCAAGAGACTGAAAATATGCTGTTGTTTGCAGATATTTAATATTCAGCTCTGCACAGGAGCTGAAGCAGGGTGCAGCCTGTTGCTTTTACAGTATAATACTTGTAATAAAAGTACAGTAAACGTAATTAGTGACTGAGCAGCCCGGGGCGTTTCTCTTGATTTCTTTAGTAAATTCATTCACCTGCACAGCTAAACGAACCCTGACAGCCGAGTGCTCATTTTAGCTAGCTAGGTCTCAGGAGCTAGCTAAGGACGGTAGTTACGGATTAGCTTACAAACACGTTTAACTTACCGAAAAAGTGCAGCGGGGCCTCGGGTCTTTCTGTCGGGTAGTCCAGTTTTCTGAAGAACATCTCAGGCTGTCAGGTTAAAACACTCGGTCGTGTTTTTCGTAGCGTAAACGCTGGGCGTCCTCTCAGAGCCTACGCTCTATCTGCTATTCGCGAACAGAGATACGCAAGTTTCTCCGTGACTGCAGCTGTCAGTCAAAGCTGTTATGATGACGTTTAACCCCAATTTAACTTCACCGCGGTAGGAATTAGAATCAAACTTATGGGGAAGGAGACCCCTTGAACATCAATCAGCGTGATGAGAACTATTGAAAACAAAAGAAAGAATCTTTGGAAAAAAATTATCTAAGGAGAATTTATTTATTTTAGTCTGACCCCAGTCCCATCCGCTAACATGGAGGAGGCGGGGTTTATGACCAGACACCACGGGGCGATAGAGATGTTTTGGCTTCATTTTTGGGGAGTTGTCCATGTTTTCTACAGTCATTTGCTGTGTCCCAATTCAGGGTCTGCACGCTTGAAGTACGCATTTGAAGTGCGATTACGTCACCGCCACGCGACGACGGCTGTCCCAATTCGAAGAGTATTTCAAATGCATACTCCAAATGCGCCGTCGATTTCCCCAAATATCAAGCGTGGTCCGGTGCACGCTTCGTGGTCCCATATATCCCACAATTCATAGCGCGTAGTGATGGGATTTCCGGCTCTTTTTAGAGATCCGGCTCTTTCGGCTCGGATCACTAAAAAGAGCCGGCTCTTTCGGCTCCGAACCGGCTCTTCAGGTTGTTTTGTTGCTTTAATTATGTAATCATTAACAATAATATAAAATTATGCAGAAAAGGAATTACTAATGTTAAAAAAAAGTGGTTTTATTTATATATGTTTATATATGGCCCCTAGAGACAAAGCACGTACAAACTCTAAAGCATATACAAACTCCAAAAAGCACGCACAAACTCCAAAACACATTTCTAGTGTTTACTGAACTTCCAAAACAGAGCTACCCAGATCACTTAAATTACACAATTGAAAGCATGTGTGTATTGTTTGTGTATTTATAGACAAGCACTCATATTTATTCAAATAATTAAAAAAAAAAAAGTTCATTTACCTGTTACTACCACACACCAAATCCGGTTGTTGATACTTCCTGGCTTGTGTAGCCACTAGGAAACAAAAGCTCAACACTGCGCCCTAGCATCCTGGAGCACTTTTGTACGTGATTCTGAGTTTGTACGTGCTTCTGAGTTTTTACGTGTTTTGGAGTTTGTACATGCTTTGACTCTAAGGGCCACCATAAATATACTTTATTTATTCACTCCACATAAAATGTAAAAAATAAATCATATAATACAAAAAACAACTATTTACATTTTAAATTTTTAAATTTTCAGCTTTTTCCTTTTAAACAAATTTAACGTGAAACAACACAAAACACTGCAAACCACAACACAATTAAATATAAATTAAAATATTAAAACAAAAAGAAGATGCATATTCTCTGTCATATGGGCCTGCATGAATAAACTTTCTGAATCCTTTATCATCTGCAACTGAAAATAGTGGATGATTACTATACCTTTCTAATGTGATGTTGTTGTCCCTGGCTCTCTTTCTCTCTGGCTCTGTTCCTGTGCTACTGCGAGTGTAACTAACGCCCCTCCCCCCTCTGCCCAGCGTAAAGTACAGGCCGCGCGTGCGGAGTTTAGCGGAAAAAAGGGCGAGAGAGAGGGTGAGAGAAAGAAAAAAAAAACAAAACCTCACGGCTCCCAATAAGGAGCCGGCTCGCGTCGTTCACTTCAAAGAGCCGGCTCTAAGAGCCATTTCGTTCGCGAACGACCCATCACTAATAGCGCGGTGGTTGGTGTGGATAATTTTGCCGCAAAATACGGCAGAAGGGAGCGGCCAAGAGTGAACTGTCAAAATTAAGTACTGAATATGATGTCACTTATTTATGTGCGAATGTTTAATAACAAAGAACATTAAAACATTGCTGTTGGCCACATGTCGGCAAAGTTATGTGACATTAGTGATGTTTGTACTTTCAGCCTCTACACACACACACACACACACATATATATCATAATAATCTGACAATACTATAATATTGGCCATATTATATTTACATTACCACAGGGAGATGACTTTAGTCTCATGAACAACAAGAGCTAATTGTTATTTACTCACTACTCCTGTAATGACTGTTCAGTACAGAAATAAAGCCTAACAATCATGTTTTACAGTCCTGTGGTCTCAGCCTCAGATACTCAACTCTCAACTAATCAAAGTGATGTCATGACAAAAATGAATGACCAACAAAACATTTTGTCTCCTTCATTTATGTCACACAATCTCGCGTTTCTCGCGGTTAGTATCATGGTTGCTAGGCAACCTGAACAGCGCGACGAAGGCTAGACCGTCCCATTTCACAAGCCTCTCACTTCCTCACCCTTCGTACTTATAGTACGCACCGTACGTGTGCGTACTTCAAGCGTGCAGACCCTGAATTGGGAAACAGCCAATGGTGTGCTCCCTTGCTTTCTAGTCTTCTCAAATTGCACCCTGTCCCTTCGCGTGAACTTCCTGGTCTCGAACCAACAGGAGTTCTAGCTGCGTGTCACGTGTCCAGCCTCGCTGAACTCTGACGTTGAGTGCGTCTTGTCGAAGTCGGAGCTGAGCAGAGGGGTGAGTTTCTAAAATCTTTACGTTAGCTAACAGTCCAACCTACAGAAAGCATCTGCACATGCTCATCAGTTAAAGTCGTTACTGTGTGTTTGATCGCGCTTGAGCAGCTGATGCAAGTAAAGTTTGTGTAGGTTACACACGTTTAAAAAATCTGTTATGCAACGTCCCACTTAGGCAATCAATGACATTTCTGCAGTTACAGGTTAACATGTTTGAAAAGCGATTACAGTTCAATGCTACTTTGAATTGTTACATTTTCTGGACTGTATTTAGAGGTTTTTTTTAACCATCCAAATCTACTTAGAAGACAGGAGATTATAGCAATACCACTCACCTTTGTATCTTTTTTTAATGCTATCTCAGTTTAAAATCAAATAGAATAGAATAGCTCTTAATTGTCATTGTACATGTACAACGGAATTATGGAAATTATGGATTCTAGTAATACCTGTCTGCACATCCTTAAGATACACTGCAAATTCACCATAGTTGTACTGGTGACACTTTTTCTTCTTTGTCTGAGATGGCCACAGTAACTGAAAATCTGCACTGTTTCTAAGACTAATGAACTGAGAACAGGCACAAGCAGTAAGCAGTGAAGCTTAAAATGTCATTTCTCTTTTGAGTCACATTGTGTTTCATTATCTCATGTGAGGATTTACACACGAGTTAATACTTAATGAGCAACAGCAGACTGATAGGTAGGTTAAAGTTTTACAGTTTGCTTTAAGACAATGCAGAAGTGCAAAATCTGGAAATCCTGCACTGAATGGTTGAAATCTTCATTCAAATGCTAAACTGGCCCTATGACAGGTCAGTCCATCAGTGCCCAGCAGCCCACATGGTATCGTGTGCCATTTTGTGGTTATTTAAAAGAAAAAAGATTTTTTTTTTTTTTTACTGGAGGTACCAGAGTGGTGTGAAGTGTTTTTGTTCTATAGCTTCACCAAGGCCATGGACATTTGAAAAGGTTCACACCTCATTTGCCTGTGGCAATGGTATTAGCTCAGTAATACTCCCAGTATTTTCAAAATTTTTAAACTTCTCCTGGAAAAATTGATAAAACTTAGGAGTCTCCAGAACTGTTAGGCCCCAACATCGACTGTTACCACTCGCAAGAGAAAGAGTGCCATGTCTTTATGAATTAAATATAAATGGAGAATTCTTTGGCAAGTGCTAACTAGGATTGGATCCAGCCTTGGGTGGCTGTAGCTCAGGTGGCAGAGCAGGTCAGCCACTAATCAGAAGGTCGGTGGTTCGATCCCAGGCTGCCTCCTGCGTACATGCCAAATATCCTTGGGCAAGATACTAAACCCATGTTTACTGGTGGTGGTCAGAGGGCCTGGTGGCGCCAGTGTCCGGCAGCCTCGCCTCTGTCAGTGTGCCCCAGGGCAGCTGTGGCTACAATGTAGCTTGCCATCGCCAGTGTGTGAATGGGTGAATGACTGAATGTAGAGTGAAGCGCTTTGGGGTCCTTAGGGACTAGAAAAGCGCTATACAAATGCAGGCCATTTACCATTTACCTTACAGGCACTGTAGGAACTGTTAATTAGCTCTGCGGGGCCTACAATGCTTAATCCTTGGCCACAAGACTGGTGTGCATCAATTCCCTCTTGTTGGCAGAAGCCAAATTCTGCAGCAGGCCCTGAATTATAAATCTGGAGGACAAGTGTACATGCCCAGGCTTCGGGATAGTTCGTGGCCTCCATGATTCAGGCACACAACCAGGTCTGGCTGTTTGTCAGACCAGGACTGCATAGTTGTTCTGGCAGCTTCTATAGAACCTTAAGCCTTGTTTTTGGCCAGGTTTTGGTTGTATTTTGTATGAACTGCAACATCACAAGAGCCCGTTTACCGGACTCACCAATGTCTGCTTTTGAACTATAGATGTTGCTATTGAGGATTATTTTATATTATTGTTCTCCTTTTGTTAATACAAAAGGAGAAGTCCAAACAGTAAACAAAGCTATTGCAGAGTTTTCCTCAGAACAGTTTAATATTTTCAAGTTGTTAAGCTCTGTGTAAAACCTGGGCATCTCTGAGCTCTGAACTTCTTGCAAACTTGTGTATTCAACAATGACCATCTTGTGCATGGCAGGTTACAAAAAACAAGGCCTGCATGAAAAGTTGAAACAAAAGTAAAGAGTGGAACTGGTACCAAGAGTTGTAACGTCACTTTTGGCGCACGTTGCCGTTCTTAAGGGTGACAAATACGAGTGTAGACCAGGTGTCAGTATACTAACCCCCCTCCCCTTCCAATGCCTTCGATGCTTGTTGCCTCCTGGGAACACGAGGTGGGTCTGGGCCCACGCTGGAGAGTCGGCGCAGTGGCAGGATGGCTGCTGTGTTGTCTGGGATTACTCCTCATCCCCTACCCAACCCCGTTGCTGGTCACGTGCTCTATAATGTTGTACTGTGGACATTTATGTGCTTTCTGTGCAGAGGAGTTTTTTTGTTTCCTGTTCTCATGCTGTCCTCCTATAGCCCAGCATGAGTAGAGGTCTCTTTTTTTCCTCTTGTATTTTCACAAGCCCACAATAATCTTCATAAATATATCATCTTCATGTTGGTAATATTGATGAAATGATAAGAAGAACGTTTGTGCTCTGAACTTTGTATAGACAGATGTGATTCCTGTATGTTATTCTATATCTTTAAGTCCTTGACTGAGAAACTGCCATATTGCATTATTTCTGGGCTGTGTCATGTCATATTTGGTCTAATTACTAACTTTCACTGCAAGTTCCATGGTACTGATCTTGTCCAATTTGTTGGGTGACATTATTGTAAATAAGGACCAGCACTCTGTGAACTGAATTTAAGCTGGTACCGGAAGCGGAAGACAGACTCACTGATAAAGCACATTTGTTAATAGGGCCTTTTTACCACAAGCTACAATCATTTTGAGCCAAGTAATAAAATTTACATTAATATTTATAATCCCTGACTTTGTCACTATCAGTGACTGAATGCGCTAAACCTAACACTACAGCAAGCTTCTAATGAATTCAAGTCCTCTTCGTAAGTGGTTTTGTGGGGTCACTTAAGAGTTCTCTCTTAGCTGTAGGCCATCAAATGCTGCAGTTTACTGAAAGACCATTTTGCCAAGAAAGCCTGTCAATGATTGCACAGTTATATAACCAAATTACGAATTGCACCACACTTTTCAGAGATTAGCAGGGAATGTATGTCTTTGCATGTCTGGACTGCTGAAAACCACGAATTAAAGTATAGAAATTTGTACATTTGTGTAAAAAACATGCTTGATATACCTTTTTAAATTAAGACTGAAAGCATTTATCTAAATAAATGTGTTGTTCTACTCGATTCTTTTGTTTGTTTTGTTCACAGCAGCAGTGGAAGGTAAACTATGGGTCGCCTGGATAGGAAAGTGATTGTTCTGTCCGCTGCTGCTCAGGGGATTGGACGTGCTGCAGCAATCGTAAAAACATTTAATATCTTCTTCTTAACATCTCACTGATTTAGTGGCTTCTAAATCACAGCAGAAAATGTTTATTTAGTAGTTAAATATTGCACTTATTCAGTGCTCTTTATGTTTTGATAAGCATTAAATATAAATGAACTAATATAGGATATACTGCTTAGAGTTAAAGATTTTAAGAAGTCCTGTGATGTAATTTTTCTTCCAACTTCCTTAAGTATAGAAACACTTAAGCATGTCACCTAATGTCCTGTAAATGACTGCTGTAATAGTGATTCCTGAGTTAATGGAAGCAAAGGTTCAGGACCGTCCTTTAGTGATATTCTTGCCAAAAGAGATAACGACACACTTGAAAATCTCACACACTGGATTGGACCATTGCTACATCTGTTCCCTCCAAGTGATCTTAAAGTGTGCAAAGGTGCCTTGTATTACAGTGAACTGGGTTTTTATTGGAGGAATTCAATCGAAAAGTTAAAAGATGCAAATGGTATAAGGGGTCTTTTGTGCAAATCCATTTGCACTTTAAAAACCTGCCTTATTGATGGGAAGTTGAATGGATTTCAGAAGAGTTGTGGAACTGTGGATGGATATTGACAGTCTGCTTTCAGATGCTTGATAATGAGATATTGATTGGTATTGATGATCTGAATTATTCCCTGTAGTTGGAGTGCCCTCGTCCATTCGTACAGCAATTTAGATTCCTGCTCAGTTGTGTCTGTGGTTCGGTGTCCTTCTCTTTTCGGTTTTGTGTTATAACCAATCATCATAATTGCAGATTTTTCCTCAAATTTTATAGCACAGCATGTAGAACATTGAGGAACCACTTGGAACTGAACACTGATTTATTTTTTTTTAACTGTAGGCATTTGCTAAGGAGGGAGCTCAGGTCACAGCCACAGACATAAATGGAGAAAAGCTGAAGGAGCTGGATGGTATTCAAGGCAAGCTTCATCTCTGCTGATCTATGGCTGCCATCTTCTGGCTATTTGAGGCATTGCAAAAGGGATGCCAGTTTACTCCTATCCCTTCATTCAAGTTCTTTCACAACTTAATTATTTGATGCAAAGTTTTAAAACTTTGATTACTTTGAAATAGCTTGTACTTAGAGATAGGGTGGGAAGTTCAGTTATTCAAGAGGGGCTTAGATTAAAACCGTGGTTAATCCACATCAAAAGGAGCCAGTTGAGATGGTTCCGTCATCTGACAAGGATGCCTCCTGGGTGCACCGTGAGGGAGGTTTTCTGGGATTGTCTGACTGAGAGGAGGTTTTAGCCTATAAAGCCTAGGACCTAGGTTCTCTGCTTAGGTTGCTGGCACCCACAACCCGGCAATAGATAAGTGGAAGAAGCAATGCATGCATTCTACTAATTTCTCTCATTTTGGCCAAAGCAGCTAATTAGTATAAATGCATAACACCTGTGCTTTCCCCAGAGTGAAGTTGTTTTTTTTCTACAAGAGCCATTTAACTTATCTCTATTAGAGAAATTGAAATTGCACTGTGGTAATTTTAAAAAGAAAAAAAACAGATTATCTCATTTCTTGTGTGCATATCATATATTAGTTTTAAAAGGCTTTATATGGGTTTTAATTGTCTTTTCTTCAAGACTGTGAGAAGAGGACCATATCTCTATTTATTCTGGTCTCTGCAGTAAATGGGTTTGAATAAATAGGAGATGAGCAACATTTTTCTTCTGATATCACACCTGAGCACTTCACCCTCTTAACTGGCTTTCTGCAGAGCCACTCAGCGGCCAGTAGGAGAAGATCTATGTTGAAGAAGATAGCAGCCAGGACCATTGTTTTGCTGTGTAACTGTGAAAATGATTGATAAATGAAGCTGCTATACCTTGAATTATTTCATGCACTAAAATAAAGCCAGCGGTTATGAAGAAAAAAGCAGTGCAAGTATAATCTAAACTGTCCTTGTTTTTGTTTTCGCTGTCAGGGATCAGGACCAAAGTCGTGGACGTGACCAAGAAGGACCAAGTAGAAGCCCTGGCCAAGGAACATGACCATGTAGATGTTCTGTTCAACGTTGCTGGGTACTTTTTAAATTAGTTTTTATTTCTCTGATTTACTGAAGAAACAAAAACTTTACATAATTCTTGGAAAAACAAAACAAAATGTATGGTATTTAGAAGTTCCACATCAAGTAACCTTTTTAAAACAAATAAAGCTGTAATTTGCACCATTTTTGGAAGTAAATTAGAGAGAGTTATTGTTGACAACAGATTAAAGTAGAAAACTGAAAAAAAATATGTCAAAACCAGAATTCCTAAATCAGCAGTCACTGTGCATTTTACTTGTAGTTTCAAATAAACGTTAAGTCATTCTTTTTAACCATGAGGAAATCAGGAGAGACAGAGAAGTATGTGAGGGTGGTGCAGGACATGTAAGAGGACAGCGAGACAGCGGTAAGGTGTGCAGTAGGAGTGACAGATGGGTTCAGGGTAAGGGTGGGATTACATTAGGGATCAGCTCTGAGCCCCTTCTTGTTTGCAGTGGTGATGGACAGGATGACAGATGAGGTCAGACAGGAGATACTGTGGACTATGATAATTTAAAGACAGAATACATGTGAATTAGATGGACACAGGTCGAAAGGTGAACATGCAAGTGAAGGTAGTGAAGGTAGATCAGTTTAAATACCTGCGTTCAACCATCAAAAGCAATGGACAGTGCACAAGAGAGGTGAAGAAGAGATTGCAGGAGCATGGAGTGGCTGGAGACAAGTGTCAGGGGTAATTTGTGACAGAAGGATAGCAGCAAGAGTGAAAGAAAAGGTTCAAAAGATGGTAATAAAGATGCTCAGATTTTGGGTAATATTAGAACTGACTACATCAGAGGGACAGCTCAGGTCGAACGGTTTGGAGACAGAGTTAGAAAGTCTAGGCTGAGATGGTTTGGAGATTTGCAGAGGAGGGACAGTGGACAGAGGATGTTGCCAGCAAGGAGGAAAAAAGACACAGATGAGGTTCTTGGATGTAGTGAAGGAGGACATGCAGTGTTGGTGAGATATAGGTGGAAGCTAGGAATAAGATGTGATGTCAGTTGAATGATCTGCTGTGGTGACCGCAAAAGGAGAAAAAAAGATAAAATAATTTAAGTTACACTTTTCTAATTCACCCATCTGTCTCCTGCTTACTACTTAATTACATTTCCAAAACCCCATAACATACATACATAACCCCCTCTCCCCTTTTTCTCAATTTTATTAACAGGTTTCTTCTACATTATCACCTTTGAGTTTTATCTTGAAATGGCAGTAGTTTACCACTCTGGTTTTGATTAAGTTATTAGGTACAGATATTGTCACTTGTATCTCACTGTTTGTCCAAATTGTCATATTAATGCTGTCTAAAGTTATTAGATGAGGCTATTTTTCACTAAATGTCTGTGCTCGTGCACAGATTTGTGCATCATGGCACCATCTTGGATTGTGAAGAGGATGACTGGGACTTCACAATGAATGTCAATGTGCGGAGCATGTACCTGATGAGCAAGGCTTTCTTGCCTAAGGTGACTTTTGGCCACTTCACCAAACCCTTAACACCATTTATCCCGTGAATGTAATAGGTGCTACCGATAATAGTGTGACATATGCCTTTAATTTTGTTCTCATCCGTTGTTGGATTAGCTGCATTAACTGTACCACTGTGAACCCATGACATGATGGGTGGGGACTGCTCAGCTACTAATCCTGCTTTAGCTGCAAACTAACCAAACTGCCAAACTGTACCTTAAGCGCAGATCTCTGCACTTTTCATTACTTTGTTTGTGTAGTTTTAATCTGGATTCAACAAAAACAATTTTGTTAATATGCCATTTGTCATTCTAGATGTTGGCAAAGAAGTCGGGAAACATTATTAACATGGCATCTGTTGCATCAAGCATAAAAGGTAAACGATCTTCCTCAGATCTTTTTTTTATTGCAGTTGCTTGTAGAACTATTCCTACTTAAAGGGACACGATGTCTTTGAAGTTTGGCCAGTCTTTGCAATCCTCTTATCTCAGATAAATGCTTTGCCTGCGTATGGCTGTGTGTGAGTGACAGATGTGTTTCCTCAACACAGGCGTTGTTAACCGGTGTGTCTATAGTACCTCCAAGGCTGCAGTAATTGGGCTCACCAAGTCCATAGCTGCGGATTTCATTGAGCAAGGCATTCGCTGTAACTGTGTTTGTCCTGGTAAGGTTAGAACACAGTGCAACAAATCACCATATCACCATGTGTTTTTAGTCTTCCTCAGTGATACTCAAAGTATACTGTAAACGTCCTTGAAATGAAACTAAATTGATGGGTTTTTTTAGCTGAAGGTTGTTTTATGTTAGCGCACACTGGCTTAAGAGCCAGTCTAAAAAGATGCTGTGTATACTTTTATTTTGATTATTTATATACATCACATCCAAGTCCAACCCAATCGTATTTAATACTTATTAATAGAAAAATGTTCATTTAGCCAAAGACCATAATTTCTTAACTAACTCTTGTCTTTTAATAAACATTTCATTAGGCTTGCTCTCTTTCTATTTCTGTAGGGACTGTTGATACTCCATCACTGAGGGGTAGGATCCAGGCTCAGACCAACCCAGAACAGGTATTGCAGGCTTTGATGTACATTTTCGCCAACCTGACAGTAATGCCTGCGTGATTCATGTACTATGTGTTATATGTTATCTTTATTTACACAATGTTAAATAATGATGACTGGATGATGAAGATAATGAATGATCCAATTATTACTCATTTACAGGCTTATAAAGACTTTATGGCAAGACAGAAAACTGGCAGGCTGTGCACAGCCGAAGAGGTTGCACACCTGTGCGTATACCTGGCCTCAGATGAGGTGAGTGCTTGCACAGATGTAATTCAGGAGGTATAATAATAGTATGAATAAAGTGTAGGTATCATAGGAATACACATACCTAGAGAAAGCTGTAGATATTTTGTCAGTAAAGTAATTTACCAGTGGTTTTAAACTGTCTGGGCCCTCCACAGTCAGCCTATGTGACTGGGACAGAGCACATCATCGATGGAGGTTGGAGACTGTGAGGAAACTGGAAGGACTACATCATTACAGAAGTGGAATCCAAGCCTTGAATTCAAATAAAGTTGTCATAAATGGATAATTTTAAAAAATTATTATTATAAAATAAGAAAAAAATATCAGTAATATTGCATATTTTATGGAAAAATGTCTTGTTTTGCAACTGAAACATATGCTGCAAATATATTTGTCATCCTAAATTCAAACTATAAATAATGTACAGAAGTGTGTAATCAACTTTAAACCTTTCCCGTTTTCCATTACTGTGCATTACTCTGTGCATAATAGTGAAACAAAAGCTATGTGCAAGATGTTAAGCAAACCAGTTTTCCAAGTAACCTGTTCTCCATGCACCGTTGTGGACGTTACATACTTGCTTGGCAGTCACTAATCCGCCTCATTCCTCATGTACCAGCTGGTGCATCTGCTGCAGGGCTACGAGAAAAGCTGCCACAGACAGCCAACACGCTCTGGTGTTTACGATATGAGGTGAGCGCGTTTTTTTTTTTTTCTATAATTATTAGGTAATTTTTGTCAGAGGCGGTCGCTTGCTAGCTACCTGCATAAAAGGGTGGGTGCACTGTCAGCTTTTAATAGGAGGTACACAGGCATAAGGAGCTACTGGACAGTAGGACATCAAATATCGGACAAGAACCAGCTGTCAGGGTGGTGGAGATTAAACTAGCCCCCATACTTGCTGGTCCAGTTGACTGAAAAGTAAAATCCAGCTTGATTGTATAAACCGAAGTTAGAAAACCTCGGCTGTCAATTTAACGTTTAAAGAAATTAGGGTCGTTGTTTGACTTTAGCAATAGGACATGAAACCGTATTGTGCACAGCCTAAACGCTGTAATCCACAGATATTTGCGAAACGCTCCCATATTAAACGAAAAAATAGCTAGTGGCGGAAGGAGCGGTGGTAGCTGGCGATAGTGCACACTCAGGAGTGGGTCATGTCTGATAATGGAACCACAGCTAGTGAAACCACTTGAATAGTATGGCCAAAAGTTTCTTCTATGCTTTGGCCATACACGTGTTTACAGTGAATGAAACACGGATACACCCCTATATCTCGAAGACTTGCTGGCGATAGTTGACAAACTAGGTGCCTAGGTTTAGTGATACCAGTGCGAGCGGGTTGTTGCCGTTGACAGCTGCACGTTAACCTACTTGCTTTAGCATCCGCGCTCTGTAACCTACCTACTTGAGCTAACGCTAGCTACTATGCCATATGGTGTAGCTGTAAGCATTGATTAGCGGGGTTTGCTTACAATTGGATTAACAGGACGTCTGTCGCTCGCTAAAAGCAAGTTTCAAAACATTGTAGTAGCGTCTGTTTGGCGTTCCTGTGTATGTGGTACTTGTAACCACCAAAACACCATAAAATGGTTTACACTGTGCTATACACAAACGTTGACAAGTCACTCACATTTTTATAGTACATACAGCACACAGAACGAGAGACTGGGACTGATGTGGAGGTTACAGCAGCTCTCCACAACAGTCCCACGTGTCCACCTGTGTATTAGCCTGATAGATCGCTGCTTGCACACGTTATAGCTTGTACTATGCAGTATTTGTGAAATGTAATGAAATCCATTTCTTTTAAACACCAAACACTCATGTGTTTAGTCAATTATGCCCATGTAGGAGATTTAACCATATCATTTCACATTATGTCAATATTTGTACCAGCACCACTGATACTGTTTGTTTTTTTCTTACTGATAAAAACCTATTGTATGAATGGAAACCTGTGGATAGAGGTGGACATGCCAAAAGAAAAGTAAAAGAACAGCCCACTGATGGCTAACCCCACCCCTCAGCTTGATGTTTTGTGATACAAGAGTGGACCAGAAAGACTGTAGGCAACCGCCATGGAGGACACCCAGCAGAAACCTGCAAACCCGGACCTGAGTCCTGCACCCAGTCCAGTGCCTAGTCCAGCTCCCAGCCCACTATTGGACAGAATTCCTTTGCCTGTGCCAAACCATGTGGAGGTTTAGTATTTTACTGCTAATAATTTTTTGCACCTGTTGTTCTATTTAATAATTCTGTGTTGTATATATTGTTCATTAAAATTAATACCGTCGCCTTATTGATGTTTTTTTTTTCCCTTAAATTTTTCCTCTGAGAAAGAATTGTAAACCAGTTCAAGGAATTCTCCCAACTTTGAGCCAACATAACCCCTTGAGCAACTCTGTGAAATTGTTATCAGTTTATATGGCATATCAAAACTGTTCATTTCGCAAGTGTATAGCAGTCTGTAAACTTAGGATATGGCATGCCTCTGTAAAACTGCTGGTATCCTTCTGACTGAAGATGTGCAAACTAAGACATAGTAAATATAATCCAGAAACATGTACCACTATTTAGCTAGTTATGTTAATGCTGCATTTATGCTTATGTTATTATACTATATGTTATGGCGAGTTGTGGAGTTGAGCAGTAAATTCGAATTTGCACACTAATCTGCACATTTCATATTTATTTGTCATCTGTTATGCGCTGCCTTTAGAAATATGCTAGGTCATCTAGCAGAACAGTTTGTCCACCCTGCAATGTGAACACTGACCTGCTTCATGTCGTGATCCTTCTTTTAAAGCACCTAAATGTGAGCCAGATCCAGGTGGTGGTACGTCGCTGCTCAAGTCCAAATGTAACAGAGGAGACCACTTATTTTATTCCTCGTAACCCCGTAGTGGACGCCGGTACCAACACAGATCCACCAGTGGTCTGTTGTCCTTTGCTGCGAAGATTTTGCCCCTGTCCGCCAAGAGGCTTTTTCGCCTCCCTTATTACCAAAGGTAAAAAAGGAGGCTGATTTGTCCTCCAAAGCACATTTGTTGTATGTTTCCATCCAAGAATGTGTAAAAACAGATCATGAATATACAGTAGTTATTGAACTACCTGAGAAATGCAGCCCCATAATTCCCTGTTCTCTCTAGTTCTTTTGGCAGTTGTGCTCTTTGGAGTGGTTTGGTCAATCACAGAGGATGAATGTCTCCCAGGAGGAAACCTCTTTGGCATTACAATACTCTTCATCTGTGCAGTTGTTGGTGGAAAATTGGTGTCTCTCATTCGTCTGCCCAAACTTCCACCTTTCCCACCACTCCTTGGTAAGACAGAAAATCTGGTGCTTTGACTTTTTATGGTGACACTGGTATGTTAATCTAAGTATTTAGTCCATATATATATCTACACAGATTTATCCATCAGAGTGATATATAGTTCTAACTGATATTAGCTATGTTAACTGCCAATGGCATTGCTCCATAGTGTAGTGGTGTACAGATTTACCCAAGAAGTAAAAGATAACGACTTTGAAAACTAGAATCAAACACAAATTTCATTGGGACTGGATCGTGAAGGGCATCCGGTGTTCTTCCTCATGCAGCTAAAAGCTTTTTATCACACTGTTTTTTGTTTCTCTCAAACAATAGGGGATAGCATAAAAGAAAGTGAAACCTCAACCCCAGCCATGTGCGCTGGTCCTGCTTTCTTCCTGTTAAGGGGGTTAAGGGGTTTTTTCCCTTCCCACTGTTTCCAAATGCTTGCTCATAGGTGTTTATAGTTGTTGAGGTTTTTGTCTTGTTGGGGTCTTTACCTTAGAATATAAGGACTGTTGTTGTTATTTCAATGTATATAAATGAAATAAAATTGAATTAAAAAAAGATTGTCATTTTAAACATTGGTGCATGCCTAGTTGTAGGATTTGTGATTGTTAAACTTCCATATTTGTTAAGCACATACAGTTTTAATGTTTGGGTTCAGTTATTGATAATGATGGGAGCACTGTGTCATTTATGACATAAAAGTGCATACATGCCATGAGCATTTGCTAACAGGCTGCCTTAATGGATTCGTGATACCTACAAATGGGTATTAACCTTGTTATTTGTCTTTTTTGTGCATGATAGACATCAGTATTTGTTAAACTGTTTGCAGTTATGTCAGCATGCAGGTAAAGTTTCTCAAAACCGCATTTCCAAGGACACTCATACATGATTATGCAATGCACGGTGGCAGTATGGCTGTTCCTGGAATAACTTCATGTTCTTATCTCACATGGTGCTCATCCTCAATCTGGGCAACTCATCCTGCAGCTCACTGAACTATACAAAAAGAGGTTTGCTTCACTCTCTGAACTGAGCTCTCGCTGGGGAGTAAGACCTAGTAGTGCTGCAGTGCTGTCTGTATATTTTTATCTAGAAGCTTTTTGAAAAAAAGTCCTGTGTTAAAGTGTTAAAGCTTTGTCATTGTTTGCATGTTGGCAACAGTGAGGTCAACTGATGAGTGATGATCCCTGCTAAGGGTGAAAGGGAAGTCAGGTGACAGTATATAATTCTGCGTGTTTAGAGAAAAAAAAAACAATACCAAAAAACCTGTATCCTTAAATTGAAAACTGAATACTTCTTATTATACGTAACGTACGTATGTTCTACATCAGGGCTGGGGAACTCCAGGCCTCAAGGGCTGGTGTCCCACAGGTTTTAGATGTGTCCTTCATCCAACACAGCTGATTCATATGGCTAAATTACCTCCTCAGCATGTCTTGAAGTTCTCCAGAGGCCTGGTAATGAACTAGTCATTGATTTAGGTGTGTTGACCCAGGTTGATATCTAAAACCTGCAGGACACTGGTCCTTGAGGCCTGGGGTTCCCCACCCCTGTTCTACATCATCTAGGACTAAGGTTGAATTTCTTTGAGAAACTTTTCATTGGCTTGAGGTTGTCAAGGTACTGTAAGTTTATCCATGTGAAAAGTTAAAAATCATGTTGTCCGTTGATGTTCTGGATTTTTTTGTGTTTTGCATCTCTTTGTATTTTTACACAGCAAAGATTATTGTGGCACCTTTGTGGCACCTTTGGCTTGAAAAGATATGCCAATTGTGCTGCTAGTTTTCAGGGGGTGAAAAAGTGCTGATCATCAGAAGAGTTATTTGCACTGTGCATTGTCATGATGTGATGTGACTCTCTCATTTGATCAATTTCCTTGATAAACATCAAGGAAACTGTAACCACTCCTTGTTTAGTTGATAACATTATAGGGAGGGGTAGAAGTTTGCATCTCTAAACATCTCGTTCATGTTTTTTCATTTTCAGTAAGTCTTCAAAAAGGAGCTTTGCTTAACAGTTAGGTTTCTGGTTTGTCTAGTCTTTCAATAAACCACTAACTAGAATGCTGTTATAAAAGTTAGAGGATGGTGCTTAGCTTCCATGGTAGAATATTTGTCTGGCAACCCATTAGAATATGTGCATCATGTGTTTTTTTTCCCCCACTTATTATAGCATAAGACTTTCTCTGTAGATCCGAAATCTAACCTTTCTACTGCTTTTTTAGATAGCGTCATTGTTATCTATGTTGTATTGGTTCATAAAGAAAATGTAATTAATTAATACTAATGTTGTGTTATTTGACTCGAACAATTATCCGAGTCAAGAAGTTTTAGAAGAGGTTGTGGATTGTTGAAACTTCTGGTGTTAGGGTTTCAACATTCACAATTTGCAGAGTATCTGATTCTAACACCCTGTGTTCAAAAAGCAACCGGTGAGCTTGTGTTTTTTTTTCTCTGTAGCAACATGAAAGAAAGCTTCAAAGAATAAACAAACCTTCATGGTAATAAGGATCAGCTTTCCTCTTTCTCACCCTCACTTGTGCTTTGCTTCAGGTATGCTGCTCATGGGCTTCCTGCTGAGGAACATTCCAGTTGTTACAGATGGAGTGTACATTGACTTCAAATGGTCTGCATCTCTCAGGAACATTGCTCTGGCTGTCATTCTGGCCAGAGCTGGTCTAGGGTTGGATCCCACGGTATGCTAGATACTATACAAGCTTAACATCGGCATTGAGAGGTAGAAATACAGTAATTATATGTTAATCTCATCTCTTTTCACTTGTTATACTGGTGCAAATAGTATTGTCACTGATAGCTATGTCATTGGTTAAAGTGGTTAAAGTAGTTAAAAGAAGAGTTAATTAAACCTTCTAAGACCCAAACTCTTTCATGGCATGCATTTTTAATTTCTCTTTGCCATTTGGGCTGATTGAGACCTGATGAACGTAAAAACAAAGAATAACAAGATTTTTTTTTTTACCTTATTTTTGTTTCTGAGAAAAATGAGATCCACATATGAGGACATTCGCTTTAAATTTCGATAAAACGGTGGTAGTATAATAACCTCGTAAGTGGATATCAGGCCCTTCAACAGCAAAATTTAGTATTTTGGTCTAGAGAACCCAAAATGTGATGCCCACATATGTGGATGCCAGGTCCTTGGAGGTTAAGAAATGACAGGAAGAATCTGTTCATGTTTTAGTCAGTTATTTACCTCATCATTCAGTACTACTAAATATGCTTGTTAAAGCTTTTTGTAGTGATTGGCAGAATCTAATAACTTGTTTGATGTGTGTGTCTGTTATCAGGCTCTAAGGAAACTAAAAGCTGTGTGTATACGTGTGGCAGCTGGGCCGTGCTCGATAGAGGCTTGCACCGTAGCTGTGATCTCTCACTTCCTCATGGGCTTGCCCTGGGTGTGGGGCTTCATCCTTGGGTAAATACAACACTACTCTCACTTGCTCTGTATCCAGCTCTTATTTTTCAACTTCATAACCAAAATCACCATTGATTGATGTCTATGGCAAATCTATACACATACTTTAAAATTACTGTTTCATTCGTGATCCCCAGGTGTGTCACAAACACAAAATTTGTATTTGGTGACTCGCTGGGTGAAATCGGTCGCAAAGAAGGTGCTGCCCCAGAAATTGCTGTGATCGCTAGCAGATTGACATGGCTACCTGTAACTGGCATGAAAGATGTTGACATTGCTGCAAACTACTTGCCAAGTGGTAGTGAAACATTAAAAAAAGCCTGAAACAAACCAGAAAGGGAGGATGATTGTCCATTGCTACTGAGACTAACACATTTCAAAAGGCACAACTTTTAAATCTTCTTGGTCAGGGAATAGACATTTTAATCCCAGCAACTGTTAGCTGCTAGGAAGTCCTTGATTGGTCTCAAGGCCTGTGTGACTAGGGCCCAATGCAACCAGACTTTAGAGAGCTGAGTGAAGGTCAAATCTTACTTTGTGATAAATTAAACCTAACACTACAAAAACAAACAAACAAACAAAAAAACAAACACTGCAGTTATAAGGAACATGTTTACATGAAGAACATCACAAAAATTGAAATTTAAATAAGATGCATATCTGCTTCATCAGCAGTATTCAGCAGTATTAAGTGGAGCATTAGTATTTGTAAAAAAAACAAGAAGCTCTGGTTTTACATCTAGATAGCTTGTTCTTCTTGTGTTGCATGTTGTGGTTAATGGATGACTTAGTAGAAAGAAGGCCCTGTTAGCTGTTCATAACCACAGAAATCTTTTTCTACTAATTCCACTTTACATTAGTCAGCTCAAACTTTTCCTTTTGCTTCTACCCAAATGGTAAGACGTCATAATAAACATTGTTGAATGGTAAATGTATAGCTAAATAAATGTTAGGCAATATGTTTCTCAATTGAACAGTAACACAATTACTATAAAAGTAAAGTAATGTCTGATTATCATGATCAAATATTATATTATATAACATGTTTAGTATCATCGTGTCGTTTAAATGCATTTTATGAGCATTGATACAAGAACAGAATATGTTTCTTAAAATAATTAATTATTACACAAACTAATGACATACAGGCAAGTTTTAAATTGTTATTGATTAGCAGACAAAAAACAATCTATTATAATCTTCTTCACAATACAATAACTATTTGTTTGCTTAAAAACTCATTTACCATTTATTAACTATGGTATAATAAATTCTTACCAAATGTTTGTAAAGCTTGCCCGGGAGTTTTTCATTTATCAGTGAATGAATGAACCCTCTATCTTCTCCACGTTGCAGCTTCGTGCTAGGAGCTGTGTCTCCAGCAGTGGTGGTTCCCTCCATGCTCCTGCTGCAGAAGGACGGTTACGGTGTAGAGAAGGGCATCCCCACCCTGCTGATGGCTGCAGGCAGCTTTGATGACATTCTTGCGATCACAGGATTCACAACATGCTTGGGCATGGCCTTTGCCACAGGTAATCTCTGCCCTGTGCGTTTACATGTGTGGAGCCGTGAGAGGAAAACAAGAATTGATGGATTTATTGCTTTGTTTTGCTTTTGACACACAACAGCACCTTATCTCCCAAAGAGAGACGCATAGAAGAAAATAACTTTTTGCTGTAGTTTGTAAAGATGTCACCAGAGGGTGTGAGCGTGCTGATTACTCTTAATACAGAGTTCTGGCACCAGTTCATTATATATGGCAGAATCTGAATTTTTTACAGGGTTATCTTTGTATTGCTGCAACACTCTTTCTATTGTAGTGTAATTCAACAGCACTCAAACTGTAGATGCCAAAATGTCCAACATGTTAAGCCTACACTAAATAAAGTGTAAGAAAGTGTAAAATATATACTTTGAGTGTTTGCTGGCTTCTGTATTGAGCTGCATTAGTTAGAAAGACTTGTTTCTGAACTGGCAAATTTAAAATATTTTAGAAATTCACAATTTCACAAATGTTTGTTTTGATTGATTCTTCTAGGTTCAACTTGGTACAACCTCCTCAGGGGGGTGCTGGAGGTGGCAGGAGGGATGGTTGCTGGGATTCTTCTTGGTTTTCTCATCCAGTACTTCCCTAGTGTTGACCAGGTACACCAGTCAAGATGACAAGAGCCTGTTTTACTGTTGTCTCATCACTCATAACTGACACCATAGCCTATGAGCACATCAGTAAAGTAACAGCCAGGGAAAGCTTGTATGGATAATTCATTAGCAGGGACCACTCCCTTGGTAACGATGAGCAATGAGGGATGAGGGAGTGTGATTAGTGCTGCGGTTTGGGGAAGGCCTTGAAGGGGACTGGCGACGGCTCTCGGGCCGGGCAGAACCCCCTGTACTAACGAGAAATAAAGGGAGGAAAGGAAGAGAGGAGAGGACAGGTGAAGAAAGTAAAGAAAAAAAAAGGGGGGGGGGCATGAAAATGAGAACAGCGGGTATTGGAGAAGGGGGGCTTTTATAGCCTGAGGCCAGAGGGGGCATGAAGGAGGAGTGGTCCCGCTCCTGAAATTCAGATGATATCTCCACAAAAGTATAACCCTTTTTCCATAAAAAAGTTTGGGGTAGTGCGTAAATAGGAAACATAATAAGAATAAAACTGCAGATTTTAACCCTGTTAACTGAAAAAGTGAACTGAAAAAGTATCAGATGTGAAAGGTTTTATTTTTAATGTGCTCATTTTGCCCTTTTTACATCAGAATGTGCCACATGTTTTTACTGGGGACGGATTTGGACTAAGCAGGCCAGTTTAGCCCAAGGACTCTTACTGTCATCTCAATGGCAGCATGTGTTGTTTAAAAACCTCAATATTATGTAGCTTTAGATTACATATTGGATTTATTTCTTCATCAAAAGTGAAAGTGCTGTGAACCAACACGCCCTAGCTTCTTTGCAAATGATTTCTTATAGACCTTAGAGCTATTATTTGTTAAATAATGCATATTGTAATCTAGAAACCTACTGTTAATGTTAACTTTTTCTTCTAGAAACACTTGGTGATGAAGCGTTCCTTCTTGGTGCTGGGTCTGTCTGTTTTTGCTGTGTTTGGCAGTGGTGTGGCAGGCTTTCCTGGCTCCGGAGGCCTGTGCACCTTGGTGCTGGCATTCCTGGCTGGCCTTGGCTGGGGGACAGAAAAGGTGAAAATAATGCATCTAATAACTACAGTACATCAGTACGTCTGTTTGCAGTTTTCTGACTTTGGAGGTGAATTTGAACGAGGCTAACTGTCCAAAACCTTAGACTTAATTTCTTCTAAACTACTTGGTTGTTATATATTTGTAAGTAAATATGAACAGTGAACATGTCCTGCATTCTTTGTCCTTAGGCACGTGTGGAAGAAGTGATAGGGTGGGCGTGGGATGTGTTTCAGCCTCTTCTCTTTGGACTGATAGGAGCTGAGATTCGAGTCTCTGAGTTGGAGGGACACACAGTTGGTGAGATAAACAGACACACACACACAAACAGCCTTCAAAATAACCCACAGCGAGATGGCTGTTATCACCGTGAAAAATTCAAATATTACTCTGTGTATGAAAATATATTTGCATAACCCAAAAAAAGAGGCAATGTGAGAGATGTGATGCTTCTTCCTGTCCTGTAAATACTAATCCCTCTGTCTTTGTTAGCACTTTACAGCTATAACAGTTTACTAAATAACTTTTGACATGTTTGTTTTGCATGAGGGGGGGAGGGGGGGGGGGGGGGGGGGGATTTATATGGTGTACATATAATATTGTTGTCCTTGTATGACTTTTGTCTCTACATGTCTCTAGGTCTGGGTATAGCCTCTCTCCTCATTGGTCTGCTGGTTAGAGTGGGGTTCACCTTCGTCTGTGTGTTATTTGCGGGCTTTAGCATAAAGGAAAAAGTGTTCATAGCCCTAGCATGGATGCCTAAAGCAACAGTGCAGGTATGTCTCCTTAGCAAACCTTTGAATGAAATGCATATGCATTAAATGTCTTTGAAGTCTGTGGGGTTGTGCCACATCTTGACTTGTCTCTGTCAGGCAGCTATAGGATCCACAGCTTTGGACATGGCGAGGACAAAGGATGACAAGCAGCTGCAGAAATACGGCATGGACGTGCTGACTGTGGCTGTGCTCGCCATCCTTCTCACAGCCCCTGTAGGTGCACTTATCATAGGGCTGTGTGGACCTCGCCTGCTGCAAAAGCCAGAGAACCCAGTCAGCGGTGAGCGAGTCAAACCCAGTTTATCAGCTTTCTTCCTAGGTATGTAAAGTCTTTCTTTTGAAAATTCAAGCTCGGCTCAGCAACCTTTGCTAACCTAACTAGGTGTGTTTGAGTAGTGAGTATCCTTTCCTTTTCTAATATTTTTCCTGCTACACCCCTATGACATAATGATTTGCATAGCTTGGGCCACTGTGTCATTCAGCAGCTTCATGATTTTTTACAGGCACACAACAGTGGTATTGTGTTCATGTAAATACATTTATTCACAGTGCAAAAAGTGCAGCTAGTTTCATTTTTTAAATCTTTCATTTTCTCAGTCTTATTATTTTTTTCCTCCCTGTCTCTTCTTCCTCTTTCTTAGGCACTGCAGCAGGAGATCAAGATGACAATGAAACTCCCGTCACCTATGAAAGTACACTCTGATGTCAAGTGAGAAAGGAGAATTAAAGAAACTCCTCACACCTCAGATATTTGAACTTCTCTTTGGCCACCGAGTGGCCTTCGCTGTGTCTCTGTTGTTCAGCTCTCTGTGTTCGCAGTCCTGCAGGAACACGTGAATCATTTTGTATTTATAGCATCTGGTGATTTCCAGCCCTAACACTGCAAACAAATGACCCACATTGCACTGTCTGGAAAAAAAAATCATATTGTTTTCAAGGTATAGAAATGGTTTATACTTTTTAAAGGATCTTGTCATATTCACTAAATCCAGAATTTTTCCACTGTTCTTGATTGGATTACCAGTAAGAAAGCTGCTTTACTTTGACTTGAAAGGTCAAAGTAAAGCAGCTTTCTTCGTGGGGCACAGAGAACGTTTTGGGATGTTGTTGATAAGCAAATTTTATTGCTATGAGTAGACTACACTGTAAAACCACATGTAAGTTTTAGGCGTCCTACATCTTCATGCTGTGTTTGTTTACTTTGATTTGTGTATGCATATTAGCCCTCTGTCAGTATGGTGAGATCAGTTGCGTAGTTTGCAAAGAGTCAGGGAAGGATTTGTGTAATTGATAATATTTTAGTATAAGTACGATGCTGCTAAATGTCAGCCAGTGTGATCATGTCTATATTTGCAAAACTGTATGAATCCAACATTTTATAATTGAAGAAGAAATATAGATTTTTCAATATTCTTAGTTTTTTTTTTTTTTTAATTGCAGAATGTATCTGGTGTAACATGAAATGTCTTGTTTTAATTTATATGACCTCCCTTAAAATATTTCGTAATAGCAGCTATTTATGATTGTTTTTCCAGAATTGTTTTCATTTTACCCAAATACTATGTAAAAGTAAATTTATTGCCTATCTTTGCTGCAGTAAAAGCTTAAATTATTCAAAAGTGTTGTGTGAGCAGTTTCCTTTCTGGTCACGCTAGCGGTGCGCTTCTAGTGAGGGTCTGTGGGAAAGGCCATCAGTGTGGGCCTGGAACAAATGCCTCTATTAGATAGACTGCTGTAAAATTAGTAGACATTCATGATATGAGAAGATCAATGGTGATCCAACAACATTTATGCTTCCAAAAGGCCAAAATTATCAATTGTCTAGTGAATCACATGGTTTTTCCACATCATTTTTTAAAGATTTTTATGACACACAAATGACTGGTAACTTCAACCTTCTAGTGCCAATAAAAAGACTTGTTCTGAATACTAACAGGTCAATGTTTGTTGGATTGGCATGAAGTCTACCTCTGAAAAGTCACTCACTCTTGTATTGTAGCTCCCTTCCGTTACCACCATTGCCTGAAAAACTGACTTAAAAAATATATTAAAATGATAAACATAACCGCTTAAAAAAACAAAAAAAACAAAGCAGCATTCTCTAAGTACAACCTTACAGACCTTTTTATTTCCAAAGGTGACAAGCAGACAACATGACACATCTCATTAATTTAACAAACATTAAAGATGTAAAAATTCTCTTTATTTCTACATCTAGCATGAATAAATTCCCACCTTTATCTTGCAAAGCTCATGAACAGTTATACTGTAAAAAAACAAACAAAATGCAGATTTATTATTGATAGTTATTAATGAAGAAAATTTTCCAAGACAACTTCATACAGATATGATAAAAGCTTAAGGAAACAGACATTTTCAAACCTTGAAAGTTTAGTGAAACACGATTTATCTTGAAATTACTTTGATGTGGTTTGAAATGTCTTAAGGCAACAGAACTGAATACAAAATGTAAAACTCAACATTTAAAGGCTATGAGTAGAACAGATTTAAAGAATAAGTAGCTTCCCATACACACAATAACTTAAAATATGTCACATCCATTAAGTATGCAAATGTTAGTATTTGGCACACATATCTGAAGCAAACAAAATAAAAATTAAAAATTAAAGAAAAAGGAGAAGGAAAAAAAAAAAAGCTGTCCAATATCATCCAAAATGAAGGAAGGTCAGACTAGTTTTGAGGACTCCATTTAAACAGATATTTATCTGCAAAACCTCTCCCCTGATGGCCTCACATTAGATAAATGCATCATAAAGTCACTGCAATTATGCAGTCATGTTTCAAGTTTCCCCCTCAAAGTGGTCCCAGTCAAATAAAACTGCTCCTCTGTTAAACAACAAACGTGAAAAATGAACAAAAAGGCCCACACAAAAACGAAGTTACTCTTTTTTTCTTTTTTAAAAACTTCCCTTATTGCAAACTATCATTAAAGTATCCAAAAGGTAGCTTTCAAACAGAGTGTGGTTTCTATTTTTAAGTAAATATAACACCAAGACAAAAGCAAGAAAAACTGTTTAGAGAAAAAAATCTGATCAGTGGTCGATTATAGTATCTTCTTTTTAAGTATGAGCGGTCCCACGTTGTCTCCAGTCAGCTCGTTGTGCTTTAAGTGTGACTTGTCGCATACAGGAAACTAAAACAGGAAACAATATTAACTGATCAGCAAGAAGTAGAATGCCTAAACACTTGTCCCAGTTTAACTAGAGGGGTTGATCAATAAATCACAAGCTATAATAATAATAATAATAATAATAATAATAATAATAATAATGTGGATAACACAGAAATGTATTCTGCAGTCTGTGTGAACAATATTTAGGTTTACTAACAGTGTACTTCAGAAAATACTAACAGACTTACAGTTTTGGAGCGCCAGCAGCGACAGTAACACACATTTGCGCTGTTCAGGTCCTCAATGTCTATCTCATTGACCACTTTTGGGTTCTCTTTCTGGATCTTCAGATTGATCAGGCTGTCCCTCTGCTTCTTCTTCTTAGGCAGAAAGGGGCGAATGGTGAGATAGCCGAGCAAAGCCAAGATGCCCAGAAGAGGAAGCAACCGGAGCCACTCAGACACTATAGATATTATAGCATAAACAACATACACACATTAGCTAAAGAAGAAAAACACAAGCATACAATGTTGAACTGGATTCTATGGTCCTAAAACTGGCATTTACTACTGGCTATTCAGATTAGAGATGAAACCAACTGACAGGAAATGTATCATATATGTTGATGATCCAGTACTAGTACTCATATGCAATGTACACATAAGAAACGTTTTTACTCTATCACTACCGTTTCAAGTGTGTTTCTGGTTCTGCTGGGGGTTTCTTCCTGTTAAGAGAGTTTTTCCTTCCCACCATCACCAAGTGCTTGCTCGTGGAGAGGGGAGGGGTGATTGTTTGGGTTTCTTTCTTTCATTATGGGGTCTTTACGACATAATACACAATTATACTATTATTGTGATTTGGGGCTATATGAATCAACTGAACTCAACTAAATTTCGCACTGTCAGTCAAGTGTGACAAAAACATATCTTCAACAGTGCTGTGTGCATTTCCGTACACTCTTCCTCATTCTGATGAACTCATTAGTGAGCCAGTCAAGCCTCATTTATGCAATTTATTCAAGGAGCTTTATTGTAATTTGCATCACATGTTAACATGAGGTGGAACGAAATTATGTACACATAGTCCCGGAGCGAAAAGAGACAGAATAATGAAAAAACAACCACAACTAACTAACAAACAAACAAACGTTTTTAAAAAGTAATAAATAAATCTTTTTTTTAACGAAAAAGAATAACAAGTAATAAAATAATATGATAAGCAGAGTGCAACAACCTGAGTACCAGTATGGAGTTATAAGCATAATTTTACATAAATAATGCATAAGAGAAATCTTAGTGATTTATGTACGCTAAAAATGTGGATCAACTGAATTTTGGAAGCAGGCAGATTCTCGGGTCCACATTTCTTGTATAGCTTGTGTCTGATCTGCATTACTAATGTATTATTACACTCGATCCAACTTGAGTGTCATATCACACCAACAGCTACCAGGGGAAATGCCACACCGAGACCTTAAAAGTGCTCTGGGAAAACCCGCCTTATGCTCCACCATACATGGTGAAGACACAGTCGGGATTAAAGACAGCTGTGTAATTTCACTATTAGCACTGTGTCAGACCCCAGCTTTTGATAATACCCTTATGCGGGTTAAAAGGATTCTGATGCCTAATGGGACATTTCTAATCCTTAATCCTTTTAACAAATTGTACGCAGTTCAAAAGGGATGTCTTTGCATGTGGGAGAATGGCTATGCACCGTCATCTAATATGAACTGACCCACTTTGCTGCTTAGGACAAACTGACAGTTAGCAGGGCCTTCATAACTAGGCTTTAACTTAAAACCACTAATATTAAGCCTGTCAGTGAGTATTAACCAACGCCATCTCCCAAAAGAAGAGTGTTGTTTTTGGTTGAAGGCCTTCTCAGATGGGCATTATATTAATGTTTTACTTTCTCCACAAGGGTTAGCTAGTGATGTAAATGCCATTACCAAAGGGTGCATGTGACACTGTGTGTGCCTTTCATTGTGTTGTGGTCAAGCTATCATGATACTACAAAGAGTATCAACTGCACATGCTTCCTTCAGGCAGACTCAGAAGTATTATAACTACACATGCCTTGCTTTAAACGTCCTCATCCACAAATCCAAAACTTTTCAATGATCTATGCTGGCTCAAAAGATCAAGTTTTGAATTGACTTTATGAAGCCCTGGTTTACTTCTTCCGTTCCTATATTTAAACTGCGCAAGACTTGCCAAAGTTCAGCATTTCGGTTCTCAGTTAAACTGGTTCAGCAGATACTAATTGTGATGTTAAGAGTTCACAGAACAGTCTGAAAGAGTCAGCGCAGCTGGGACCACAGGGTAGTAGGTTAGTATGCAAAACGGGCCCCGAGAGAGTCTCAGACGCATTTGTATGATTTATTCAAAATAATTTAAAAGCTTCTGCAGGAGCGCCAACAGATGATCATATGGTGCAAAATAAAACAAATGTGTTTAAAACTTGCTTTTCACAAAAGTACAGTTTGGCCAGTGCTCGAATGAGCAGGATAATTAAGAAAAATCGATATGCAGGTAATTAGCAATTAGCATCACATCATTCACAGGACTTCACTTACAAAAAGGCAATGTTTATAAAGTTATAACTTGTAACAAATTCGTGGTTATTATCACGAGTGTTTGAACATTCAAACAGACGCAAACAACCAACAAGCACGACCTTAAGGTCATTACTTTGTCTTTGACACACACACAGACAAGCACAAAATATTTACGCTTAGCTCTTTCATGACTCAAATAAGCACTCTGGGACATAATCCCTGTTTTTGTAGGACTGCTCTTCACGACATTACTAAAGCAGTGTTTGAAGAAGCAGCTAGCTGGAGTAAAAAACTCTGTCCCCCACGAGTTTACTACTCATCACCCCGGGACTGTCTGAAGTTCAACACAGCAGCTGCTAATTACCTGTTAACCTCACAAATCCGCCGATGGTCTCCGGCAACGGTAGCCTCTTGAGGTAGGCTGGAAGCTGGACTTTTATTATTTTTGCTATCGTTTCTAAAACCATTGTGAATTGCTCGGTTGAGGAGCTTTTGTGTTTGACTTGGATAGTTCCTGAGCTTCGTTTATGTCACGGCGTTCATTACTAAGCGCAGTTTTTTTTTTTTTTTGCCGGTACGTAAGCCCCCTCTGATGAAAAGTAGAAAGAACCGAGAAGAAGCGTAGACGTCTCTGTGAATACACGTAACGATGACATGTGACGGTGGCGTCAGACCAATCAGGGTCCGAGGACCTGGTCGTCTATGATTGGACAACTTGAATTTTGCGTGAGGATGGCTTCTTCTGCTCATGAGCACTTTTTTTTTTTTTTTTTTGAAAAAAAAAGGTGTGTGTGTGTTCGTCAGAGAGTCAGCACAGAAGCACTATAGTCTGAAGCCTATTTTTTAATCTGATACCATCAAAATTATTGCACGCATTTAGTAACTGTCGCGGTCCACCCCCTAAGCCTAAGTAGTTCCCCTTTTTTTAAAGTCTTTTTTTCATGTTTCACACTTGTAGAACTGTAAATTAGCAGCAGTTATAAGAGCACTGTCATTTCACAGTGAATTCAAAATTGAAAGAAACCTGCCTTGGGATTTCCAAAGAAAGAAAACCTCGGCAGTTTTAATAGCTGAAGATGTCTGTAGATTATTTAACGGCTGTGTAATATTAATATATATTTTTTTATATTTAAGGTGGTCTGGTTTTGTTGATTACAGCTGTGCATTGATGTATCGGTAATATTCACTGTTATGTATCATTTTACTATATAAAAGTTTAAATACCTTTGTTTTTACTGTACCTGTGATAAACAAATAAAATCTCACAAAATGGCAATAATCCGTGTCTGTGTCCTACCTGTGTCCTGCAGTTAAAAATATCCTAAAGCCTCAGATGTATTTATATTGTGCTAGTTCAAACATCAATCGCCTCAATGTGTTTCGAAATATGGACTCCAAAAACGATGGTTTCACCTGAATCATTACTGTTACTGTTAGTAATGATCCACGCCTTTTTTCATACCTTGGCTCATATGTGTTTACACACATGATTAATAGTGGGTCAACGACCACCTCCTAAGAGACAATCCCCACTAGAGTTTAAATACCCAGCACTCTCCACCTTTTGGTTTTAGAACTGAAGAAGCCTCTTGGATGAGAGGCAAAACTTCTTCAACAAACTTAAATAAGTTCAGTTGCCCTATTTTCAAGCTCCTAAGACTGCCAGGACCTTGGTGAACTAGAACCCTTTCAAATTACTGCTGTTCCAAGGTCAAGAAACAAACATCTTAAACACAATATTTATTTCTGGCTCAGGGTCCTGTAAAGTGACATTCGGCGGCATTATCCACATCAATATGATCTATGCGCCCTCTAGTGCCATTATGGCACTGGTGCTGTCTTTCAAGTACTATGTCAGAACTTCATTACCCATAGTTCATTGTGGGTTCAAGTATCCTACTTTTCGCCTGTTTTTTTTTTAACCCCGATGTTTGTGTAGTAACTGTCAAGCTCACCGCTTACTAAAAATAAATAATAGTAATTTCTTTGAGTTAATACTGACAATTATAAATTCAGTGCAAATTAACGACTTGTTATAGTGCTTTTCTTTAAAACTCTCGATTCCACCGGGATATTTATGGTCAACTAAGATCCGTGTGAGAGGTCCTCAGTCTCCAGTGTCATTGGTGAATGACCGAAGATGTCTCACAGCAGGTTGTTTGCTAGGCTGCTTTGTAAGTATTGTAGCAAACAATAGTTTAGTCATACAAATTGTTTGACAGTTTGCTTTCGGTATCACACGTATACTTACCGTCTGTGTGCTCTACATTAGCTTTGCAGGCACATATAGTTTTGCACCGGCTAGCAAGGCTCCTGTGGGTTGGCTGTCAGGGGGCTTACACGTTAGTTAGCCACGTTAGCCTGGAGACCGTAGAGGAATGCAGGGAAAACTCACTGACAGTTAGCAGGACCTTAGCCTTACGCTAAATAAAATCTAACTTTAAGCACCTACCAGCCTGCTTCCGGACAAGTGTTAGTTGTTGATCGTTGATCTTTGACCTTGCATGTCTTGCGAACTACAACGTCTGTGTGTGACAGCAGGTTCATCAGCCCATGTTTTTTTTTATCGAGCAGTAACTGAAAGCTGCTAAATGAACTTTTTGAGGCAGTTTATTTGCATGTTACTTTCTTACTTACTTACTTAATAAGTTTGCGTTAGATTTTAGAGGGCGACATAACTTTAATTTAGTACGCCTTTCTTGAGACTTTAGCTAAGATGAACTTTGCTTATCTCACTGATAAATTGTGTCTTGTGGGAGGTTTGAAAGCGGGTCAAAGTTCAGTTAGTCAGACTGCTGGTTAATATTAGCCCAGTCACAAACACGTGTTAGGGCTGAACTGAAAAAGAAAAACAGGAATGATTTTGGGGCGTTTGGGCTACAGAACAGTGTGTTCGGCAAAAGAAGCCTGTGAGTTTATTTGTTTTAGCCTGTAGAGATCACGGTGTCATATTATTTATTTCGGCAGTGTCATCTTAGTAAATAGGCTGCACCGTTATTTTTGAATAGTAGCTTCACAAAGTGAGTAAGAGGGAAGAAAAGATCACCACAAGACAAGCTCGAGTCTCACATGACATTGAAGGAACTGCAAGAACTGAAATAATAATTGTTATTAGTCAGACAGATGCAGTTTTAATATAATTAATATTTGTATAGAAAACTCACTTCGAACTGTGTGTACGCACAATAAGAAAATACATTGATCTTTTTCTTGCAGTTGGATGTGAATTGTAAAATGTGAAACACCTAGCTACCCATTTGCTACTTGGAGACTGATGAGCTTTAATTTATATTAATGTCATCAATGTCACTGCTTATATTTGATTCTTTATTGATTTCCATGGTAATTTTCTGCTGTGAGGGGAGTTTAACTACATAGTCTTTTGACATTAATGCAGTAGTATAGTAGTAAAAGTGTCTCATAGCCATGTTGTGAGTAGTGCAGCAGATTTGTCATTTTACCTGTTAGGTGAGATTATGTCTTTGTCTTATCAGATGCCTCGCAGCGTGCATAAACCTTGATTAAAGTTCTTTAACTGAGTCGTGACCTGCAGCTGCTGGACACATATTGTTACACCAAACACTAACTAACTTGTAATGCCTCCGTAGGTTAACTAAAATTATCATAAAACTGAACAGAAGTCTTACAAATTGAGTGGGGTTTTTTATGGTAACATTTTCTGTAAAACATATCTCTTTAAGTCTCAAAAGAAAGTTTTAAATGTTGCTCAGCAACTTTGAAGGATAGTTGGAGGGTAAAAGATTGTTGCCAAAAACAGTGTGGAGCGTAGGAGCTCCCCGGAAAGGTAAATATTTGATTAAACACTGTGCTGTCCACTGTGAGAAGAGTGGTTTAGGATCTGTTCAGATTTGAGAGAAACTGCAGTTTACTTGTTGCAAAACACGTCTCCTTTGAACAAAACGGGTTTAATGTGTAGTCTTGCCTGTATGTTAAGTTCTCACAAATAACAAAAAGACTCTGTTGTTCCCTTTTCCCCCGTCCATTAGTGCAGCACAGTGGAGTCAGACACTGCTACACAGGCACAAGAAAGAACCTGTACATCGACAAGAACACGAAGGTCATCTGCCAAGGTTTCACGGGGAAGCAGGTTTGGACTGAAAACTTCTCGTTGTTTTTGCTTCACATCAGTTTAAGTTACTGCAATCTTGTTGTGAAATCTCAGGTTTTCCTTACTGCACACACAATTCCTCATTTTTTTTTTTTTTGTATGTCAAAGACTTTCTGTATGAGTAAGATTACCAGAAGGACATTTTAAAAGTTCATCTCCATCAGCTGTAAAAATCTCATTCTTTATTTCTGCCTAAATTCAGTTTTGTTTTAATGGCACAAGTTATGTCAGTGTAGTTCAAGTTAATTTTATGTTTACAGCCTAATAAGTCTGTTGTGTCTTAGAGATTTGTCTCAGACCTTTTAGCATTAAAACCTTGGCTAAGATGAAGAAAAGCTCCTGCATTGCCCCAAGGAGAGCAGAATCCTTTATTTCTCCTTAACAACCCAAACATAGTCCTTACTCTATTCTCTCAGGGCACATACTCATGTCAAAACAGATTGACAAAACAGAGAATCATAATTTCACTAACAATTTAAAAGTTGTTTAAAAGGTTTAAAATGGAATCAAATACTGTACTGTGCAAAAGCCTTGGTCTTCTGGTCATTTTGTTTTGTTTTGTTGGGAAAACGGAAAGTAAGTGCAGAGCTTTATTAAAACATATGCAAACATTCAGGGAGTCATCAGGAATAGTTCTCCAGGCTTCTCGAAGGTCATTCAAAGCTGTTTTGAATGACCTTCTGATGTTAACTGCTTTTTGTTCTGTTCTTAATAGAGTTAAAGTCCAGACCAGAGGGTTTTCCTGTGTTCATAAGTCCAACACTTATGAACTGTTGGCAAGATTTCCAACACCACTGGCTGAAATGCAGCCCCAAACCATGACACAGCCTGCACCTGCCAAAAATTCCACACGTGGATTCATCACTCCATAGGACTCTTTTACATTTGACTTTCAGTCCAATTTAAAACAGTTTTTTAAAAACTTTTTTTTCTGTGCTATGTAAACACAACTCTGGTTTGTCCCTTGAGCTGTGTTCATAGGTCAGTGTCAAGAACTGGGCTATAAATGAGTGAAAAAACATTCAGTGTCCAAAGAACAGCTTTGAAAGACCTTCAAAAAGCTCAGAGAACTATTGTTCAAGAGCACCTTAAAAATAAAAGAAAGTCTGGCTCCTTTGAAGTAAAGTACAAAGAAATAAGGGGTGGCTCAAGGCTTTGCGGCACTGTAATAATTGAAATAGTTAAAGTTAGCAAAATGTAAAAGTGTTTGGTAAAAAGTCCCTGATGCGAAGTTTGTGTAAATGCTGGAACACTTGATACTGCTGTGATTCTGCTGTTTGCTGTGGATTTTGTGTATTTGTTTCAGCCTTATAAATCAAGTTTGATCCTTTAATTATTCCAGCTTATTCTTAAATGGAAAATAATTTTCATTTTTAATTTGACTTGTCCCCCACCTCCCCCCCACAACTACCCTTTATCATGGTTTTAACCAAGCTTAACTCTGCTTGGCAGATTGTTGATCCTTTGATTCATTTATTATTTTTTCCGTGCATGAAAAACCTTATGTGATTTGCTTTGAAAAGTGGCAGTGAAGGAGAATTACAATCTTCTTGGCAAGTGTGTTCAACAAGCCAGAAACGTGGACTTCACAGATTTATATTCCCCCCGCCCCGCGTCCTTCCTCACATTTCATTTTTCATCTTCCATTTTCTCTTCAACATAATAAAAGGTTGTTAAATATAGTTCTAGTGAACACTCTGGGTAATTAGAAAAGGATGAGAAATGAAGCAAGTGCTATTGAGTGCACATTGCCGTGTCTTCCTGGCTTGATAAGCAAGCCATTTTTCAAAATTATTGTACCAACATTTGCGATAATAATGACCGGCAAAAACAGCAAAGTTAGCAGGGTGAAGAACTATATTACAAATGTGCGGGAAAATGCTGATTCATAGCTTCTAATTTCTCTTAATAGGCTGGTTATAATTTTTACATTAAGGTCATTTATTTGCGCTTGTAGTTACGGTCTGTGCTGCTCCATCTACATTGTTTCAGCCTCTCGAGTGATAATTAACTGACTGCACGCAGATAGGATTCGTTCAGCAGAAAATCAGTTCGGTCTGAATTCATGAGCTCATTTTCTGCGAAGGTGCAACTGAGGTTCAGTTAAATTATTCTTTCTCAGATCTACAAAATGCATTGTGATCCCTTAGTGTTACTGCGGCTGCATCCTGTTCATTGAAGTAAGTCTTAAAGCATGTGTACAGCACATATTGTTTGCCAGTTGCTTCCAGCTCTTTATTGAAACTGTAGTTTGATCATGTGAAATATTATAAATGTTCTGTTTACGTGTAGGTGTGGAAGGTAAAAGTGTCTTACTAAAGTTACAGCATCCACAGACTGTTAGAAACAGCCCATTTGTGTTTGCAGATCAAGTATTAGTGCATCATAATGTGTATACTCTTGAGATTTAACTATGCTTAACCCGATGCTTGAGTTAGGATGTCTGAGATTATTATATTTTACGCGTTTCTATGGGCAGGGTTGAAGCAAAGTGGTGAATCGCCTTCCTGCGTGTCTAGAATAAAATGCACAAACCTTGGCAGTGCAGCACGACATGTTCTCCGTGGCCCACATGGAAGTGACAGTGTGTGAAATATTTTGTAAACGAACTTTCTTGGGAGATATTTCACACTCGGCGCTGGCGACTATCCAACGCTGCTTTTGATTTGTTTTTCAAATGTTGTGCTAGGAGATTAAACTTAGCTTACATCATTACTCATTTGTCAAGATCATTTAGATTCCTTCTCATTGAATATATTTACCGGTGCCTTCACCCCCTGCTAGAATCCAGCCTAGTTTCTGTATTTATTCTTTTTCTCAGCAGCACCGGTGATTAATCTTGGATGGCATCATATTTCCTACTTCCACTCTGTCTGCAATGATATCTCAATGTTGGTGCCGTAGAAGTGGCTGTACCCATTTCATTACACATGTGTACACAAACTGATTGCGCTCTCTTCCTCTTCACTTGTAGGGGACGTTTCACAGTCAGCAGTCTCTCGACTATGGCTCCCAGTTAGTTGGAGGAGTTTCCCCTGGCAAGGGTGGCAAGACTCACCTTGGCCTGCCAGTTTTTAACTCTGTGAAGGAGGTGTGTGTTTGACTCCTTGTCTAATTGTTTTGTAATTGTGCTTGTTGCTGTTGTAATTCTTTTTAAAAACAAGAACTAAAATATGTAGTTTGTATTCTTCCTACTGTGATCCTTTGCAGATGGATTTTTGTAACATAACATTAGGTGGCACTGTTTCATAACTTGAGAATGTCCTTTTTTTTTTTTTTTTTTTTTTTTTTTTTTTTTTTGTTGATGCAATGCCAATGCCTTTTATTCTTTGCTTCAGGCAAAGCAGGGCACAGGGGCAGACGCCTCTGTGATTTATGTACCTCCTCCGTTCGCGGCAGCAGCCATCATTGAGGCCATTGACGCAGAGATACCTCTGGTGGTGTGCATCACTGAGGGCATCCCCCAGCAGGACATGGTTAAAGTCAAACATAAGCTTCTGCGCCAGAGCGCTACTCGCCTCATAGGCCCAAACTGCCCAGGAGTCATTAATGTAAGTGCATACATAAATACACAGCGGGGGACAAATATACTTATTTCTATTTCTTTTTTTGTGTGAGTGGGGGTGGCTGAGAGGGTTGAAAGCCCAAATTCCTTCTCATGGACTCCCTGAGATTTAATGCATTAATAATAAGAGTGATTTTTTTTTCTTTTTAATATCATGGGAGTTTATCCAGTAGATAAAATGGAGAAAATGGCAAATCACTGTCTTTTTAAAAATTGTTATTTATTATATTATTATTACTTATTGTTATAGAAGAAAAAGTTTAAAAACAGGTTTTTAAATTTAAAAAAATTACAATGAAGTAATAAGGAACTGCAAATGAACAAAAATCATGATTTAACACTGTCATAAATTATAAAACAATGTGTTTTGTTTTAGATATACACTGAAATATGTGGGTTTTATTTGTTTTCTCAGCCTGGGGAATGTAAGATTGGCATCATGCCAGGCCACATTCACAAGAAAGGAAGAATCGGTGAGTGGTGATGTGTCTAAGGTCACACAGGCAAAAGCTTTAAACATTTAGCTTAATTGAATATAACTTTAAAATGCCAAAAGTTAATGTATTTAAGAATGTGTGAAATCTAGAGAGCTTACATGGTGTTGTATGCCCTCACTGGCTACTTTAAATAGGCACACCTTGCCAGTATCAGGTTGGACTCCCTTTCAACTTCAGAACCTTCTTAATTCTTCATGGCACAAATTTAACAAGATGCTGGAAACATTTCTTAGAGAATCGACTGCTGTAACAGAAGTTAAGACTTCTCAGACCAGTCAACCTTTTTTCCCCAATCTTTTGTGGTCCAGTGCAAATTGTCACCACAGTTTCCTTTTTTTCTGTTCACGAGTGGTATCTGCTGCTGCTGTAGCCCTTTTGCTTCAAGGTTTGAAGAGTTGTGTATTTAGAGATACTCTTCTGCATACCTTGGTTGTAACGAGTGGTAATTTCAGTTACTGTTGCCTTCCTTTGAACCTAAGGCAGTCTGGCCATTCTCCTCTGGCATCAACAAGGCATTTTCACCTGGAGACCTGCCTGTCATTGGATATTCTCTCTTTTTTACACCATTCTTTGTAAGCCCTAAAGATGGGAATCCCAGCAGATCAACAATTTTTTTAAAATACTCAGTTCAGTATGTCAGGCAATTTAAAAACCATGGATCGCTCAGACACTTAAAATCACCTTTCTTTTCTCATTCTAATGACTGAGTTGCTGCCGTGTGATTGGCTCACTAGATATTTGTGCTAACTAGTAGTTGAATGGGGACACTCAATATAGGGGTCAAAATTCAAAATGAATAACACTCACCTGTAGGATCAGGCTTCTCCAACCACAGTCATTAAATGGCTGAAGAAAAACACGCTGCCTTTCTTTCCAGGTTGAACTTTTTTTTCCCTTTTTTTTAACACAGCACTATTTAGATCTTACATCGAGCTCCTGCTGTTGACAGCTTGACGTGCAGCATGTGCTGCCGGCTAGTGAACCTTTACAGGAAGTCTGTTATATATGTAGTAAATCGCCTGCCATTTATTTATTTATTTATTTTTTTTACCGCAGCATAGAGGGAGCAGCTGTTATGATGGTGATCAGTTTTGTATTTTATGTCTTGGTGAAAAGATGCTGACAAAAAATGGCAGCTGCATTTTATTTTATTATACAACCTTTGACCAATATTTCTTTTAATGATGTTTAACTGTAAGCAAAGAAACCTAAGAAGTTCTTTCTTTCAGGCATTGTTTCTAGATCGGGTACCCTGACATATGAAGCTGTGCATCAAACTACACAAGTAGGCCTGGGCCAGTCACTCTGTGTTGGTAAGCTACTAATGACTTTTGGCATATTAAGTTTAAACTGAACACGCAGTGCTGCTGAATGTATTTTTATATCTGTGCAACATAAAACAAGCTTTTAACTGCTCAAAGTAGATGCCAGGGAGATTTTGTAGGCATGAACAGAGAGAATTTTATATTAGTATGTGCTGCATTTGGTTTGAAGACATGCTGGTCACTTATTACCAAGCACTCAACATCACATCCTTATATTTAATTTAAACCTCACTGTGAATGTTGGCAGGACCTTAGACGTGATAAGATATTAGACTTTCATCTTTAATAATTACTCCAGAGATTTAAAAAAAAAAAAAAAGAAGAAGAAGAATATTTTACAGGACTCGGTAGAAATAGGAAGGTGATCTTCCAAGTTCACCTTGGTCTAAAACTCATCAGATGCTAATATATTTCAGCAAATAGCTCAGACGTTTTCTAATAAAAAGGCACTTTTCTGATCGGTGCTCAGAATATTCCTCTCAGATCTGAGCATTAAAGGTGCTACTATCTTTGAAGAGCCCTATTGAGATCGGACAGATCCATTGAGTGGCTGAGATGAGAAGAGAAGTCTTTGTCCTGAAAATCTTAAGGATAGTGTTTTTCATCTCACTCGCTCATCTATAGCCGTAAAATGTGATTGTGTACCATATATCTTAAATATATCCTTTTTTCTCCTAAATTCATGCTTCTTTTGTTTTTTAGGTACATCAAAAAAAAGACAATACTAGTTTTTACACATTCTGTAAAATAATGACACATTTATTACAAATGTAGCTGGTAAATAAAAGCAGATAAAGGATTGCAGGTAACATCATATTTTCTGCATATCTCATATGTTTATAGATGTGGGACTTTCCATTAACCCACCCATCTGTTTATTACCCTACTTTCTCTGCAGTTTCTCATAGCCTTGTTTTAATAATTCATTGATTTACAGCATGGATTAACAACACATGCTGCTTGATAGCACAACCTGTGACATTTTCCCAAACTCTGTTTCCTGCTGTTTAAAAACCCAGTGTATTCATTCATCAATTTTGTATCGCTCCCTATTGTTATTCACAGTATGAGCATCAGCATGTTTGCTTTCTAGGAGGCAGCTCAGAATATCTGTTTAAATTTTATTAGAACATCTTGACATTCAGTAATGACACAATCACATCCAGCTTTGTTACATCTTGGCAAAACATCAAAAGATTAACTGTTTTACAAAAACAAATTCTTTTGGCCAACTTGTGTGCCACCAGAAAATCCATATCAAAGAGCTACTTGGACTCTGGAATTAAATGAAAAACAACTTGGCTTCATCATTATTTAGACATTTTAATTATGGAGTGTCCTCTAGCCAGACTTCATAAAGCTAGTGCCGCAACAGTATTAAATATTGTAGAGTTCATTAAACGGAGTTTATTGGTGGGTCTGCTCGTGACTTCTGAAGTTTGAGTATGACCTAGGGGCTGCAGCAAATTACAGTTAATGCAATATTTAATATCACTGTCATCTTTGTTGCTGTTAATGTGGGTGCGCTTTGATTAGTATGCATGTAATTTTTTTTTCTTGGTGTTGCCAGGTTTTCTAATGGTGTGAATATAAATTAAGAAGACATTGAGTCTGTGGAGATTTGTCTTGTGGATATTTGCCCATGCTTTTGCAGATCCTGATGGAAAGTATTGTTAAAAATGATTATTGCACCCTTGTGGTTTTCAAAAGCTTTGTAATTTTTGTTTCCTGGATATGAAACGAAAGACATTAAAGTACCACGCAGAGATGTAGATGATTTGGGACAGTTGAGGTAAAGCTGAAAAATGATTGAGAATCTTTGTTTTTATTTGACTCTGTCCAGTTTAACTTTTTTTTCTCCCCTAACAAAATGTCTCAGAAATGACTGCAGTTAATTTTATAGAGCTTTACAGCATCTCCTAGAGCTGGTTCCATGGAGAGCAGGCAGCTGTTGCAAACCACCCCACCCCCCCCCACCCCCCACCCCCAAAAAAAAAAACAAAACAACGTGATAAGCCCAGCATCAAAGTGCAGACTGACGAAGTTGGTAGCTAACTGAAGCTATTTAAATTAAGCTTTTTAAAATCTGTCTGTGTAAGTGTCAGGGATCATGTATTGATGTGTTGGCCGAATATCGGCCATGTTGATGCTGGCATTGCAAGTAGTAGGACATCTAAAGGATCAGTGTCCAATGTTTATTTGTTGTGTAGAGTCAATTTTGCCCTGCTGAAATGCTAAACTAGAACTTAAAAGTCACTTGATATACAGTATACTGTACATCATTTGCTAATCAAGGCACTATTCAATGAAAATGAGACCAGATTTACTGGGAAATTAAATCAGTTAATATTAATTGTTGTGGTGTGAAACAGTCCGGGCAAAGCATCCCCAGATTATCTTGGTAGTGGTTATCGAATGTTGTTGACGTGAAGCTGGCTTCCAGCAGCTGCTTATTTGATGAAGCCTGAACAGCCATGTGATCCTCATTCACAGGCATTATCATTATCAAGTGTTTACTTTGTCTCCTGCAAGGTATTGGCGGGGATCCATTTAATGGCACAAACTTCATAGACTGTCTGGAGGTGTTCCTGCAGGATCCCAAGACGGAGGGCATTATTCTTATTGGAGAAATTGGAGGAAATGCAGAGGAGAATGCAGCAGAGTACCTGAAGCAGCACAACTCTGTAAGGAAATGACACACTGGACACCCATAATCTCACTTCACTCTCCTGCTAATATCCCCTCACACAGCGCTTCACCTTAACACATATATCTGTTCTTATAAAAAATGTATCCTTTTCTGAATTAGCTCTCAGTTATGCCCTTTCAAAATATGTCAGCTCAAGTGAAGACTGGAAGCCATCATATGAGCTATGAGCGTATCTCTTTTTGATCGTATCTTCAGGCTGGCTTTCTTACTTCTCTGTGTCAGTGTGATTTGTGTGATCAAGATAAGCTGACAGATGGGATGAAGGTATGATTCACAGGACATGTTCTGAAATCAGCAGTGCTGATGAACAGTGAACCTTTTGTGATGCCCACATGTGATAAAGAGTGGGGTGAGGATTGACTTGTGTATCCCAGTGGCTATGAACTTGTATATATTTAAAAAAAAAAATTTCGGGGTCTGAACTTGGTGTTTTGCAGAATACTTTTAGCCTGTTAATTTTTCCGTGTGCATGTGTTTGCTTCTGTGTCCACGTGCGCGTTTATGGTGCTCTCGAGCTGAGAAATGAATTTGATTTGCCCTCAGCTTCTCTAATGCATGCACATCTCCTCCTGGTGTCTCAGGAGAATAACTTCTCACACTCAACAAATAAAGTACAAACACCCGCCATCCAATCATCCAGAGTGTTGACAGGAAGGGACAGTTCAAATGAAACACATGCAAGAAAAAGCCCAGCAGAGCGTGGGAGTAAGCTGCAGATCTCATGTTGAAAGTTAATTGTGTAGAACATCGTACATAAAATGGCATTCTTTAACTGTAATAGTTGAAAAAGGGTAGAGGGATATCTGAAGACATTGTTTTTACTTTAACTCAACTTTTCTAGATTTGGATACATTCAAATTCAAGTCAC
This sequence comes from Neolamprologus brichardi, assembly GCF_056152115.1. Classification (NCBI taxonomy): domain Eukaryota; kingdom Metazoa; phylum Chordata; class Actinopteri; order Cichliformes; family Cichlidae; genus Neolamprologus; species Neolamprologus brichardi. The sequence goes on from NC_142109.1 coordinate 16,322,855, forward strand.
TGATGCACTGTGTCTGGAATAAGCAGTAGGCTACATTAAAATAAAATGTTAATACACGTAAGTATGTTTTGCTTCTATCAGTATCTTCTTGGCTTTAATCGCAGGGTGGAAAACTCCAAAACCTGGTCCAATAAACTTTCAGTTTGATCTGAAACTTGGATTTATCTAAAATAAGGTTTAAGGTGAGTGGAGGGAAAAAGAACATATCAAATATTATTGTTTAGTGTCAAGCACATTATAAAACAGGCAATGTGCGTCATCAGGGTAGCGTAGGTGTGATTTGATTAAATTTGATTGACACCAGTGATATAAGCGATCAACCCACCTTATGTCTTGTTCCAAGCTAAATCCCACATTTAAGATTGGTTTGTCAATTTTGAAAGGGTCTGGAGCTGTGCTCATGAGCATTAATCTTGCACATCTCTCTAATGGCCATTGTTTGATATTCTGGTATTTGGTTTGATCTCTGCTGATAGATTTGTGATTTTTCAAAAAGGCTCTTATTTTTATTAATCTTATTTTGGATTTGAACACAGAGCTGTCATAGTCTTTGGATTTCTATCTTTTAGTATCATCAGTGCCTTGCCATCACCTTCTACCAGCAGCTGTAGATATGCTCACTACCAGACCAACATGTCGTCACATAAACGATCAACTTCTAGTGTGATTCAACGAATGCTCAAAAATTAAAACGATATGGCCGTCCCTAGAGCGCAGCACATGTAGCAGAGTTCATGGAGGTCATTCTTGTTTCTGTTTGTTTTTTAGGGGGTTTTTTTACAGTATAAATCGATCAGTTTTTTTTTTTTATTTGCTAAAATTTCGACCCACCCACGCACCACCACAAATCTACTATTCTCTGGTCTTTTAGCGTGGTTACATCATCCACTCTATTTTTATATAACCAGACCTCCGAACTGACTCGACATCTTTCAAAAACAGGTTCATACTCCATAATAACTGGGTTTTATTGAAGGGATGCGTTTTATTTTTAGCAAATTATTATTTTTCCCAGCTGAGCCTTGGCTGAACCTGGCACAACACAGCCATTACAGGAAAGATTAAAATATCTCATGTGAAATAAACAAAACAGTTTTGTGCTGAGCTTTTTCAGATGAGTCTGTATTCACAGAGGGCCACATTACTCATTTCAAGACGTTAAACCCGAAACTGTTTCTTAAATGCCCTGTTTCGCATTAGTTTGACAAATTGTGCCACATTGGACACGTTGTGTATTCAGTGCCCAAGGTTGAGTGTCATGATTGATTTATGTTATGCAACATTTAATAAATTGATCTCCTGACGTGCGAACGACATATTAGACCAAAAGGGGAGAAAGTATTGATTTCAGTATCCATCAGTGTTACAGCTGAGTTACTGCACACTATTTTGTCTACCGCTGCTTTAATTCAGTGAAATGCAAGAAAACAAACTCACTTCCCACTTGGTTCTGCTGTCAGATTTTATGATGTAGGGCATATGTCAGCATTAAGCCTTCATTGGTGTTGATGCCCTCTATTGCCAAGTAAAAAGTGGTTTTATAACATCACCTGTATCAGCGGTTTATCAATACAAGAGTCTCACAGGCTTTCTAACAGAAAAAGGCTTTCCACGCCATATTAAAATTGGGTCACGCATATCAAATACGTCATAGTATTTGGCACCTCGACTACTGTGGTGGGTATGTATAAATAAAATGTCCTCACCCCATCTCCACTGACCTTTTAAATAAGCATTTTATTCTGTGAAAAAAAACCCTGAAAATTAAGGAAGGCTGTAGTTTGGATGAAGTCTGAAGTTGAAGCGCTGGCACATGTTATTTACACCCCGCCCTCATGTTGGTGAGGCCACCTGCGTGTCCCAGTTTTACTTTTAAGCTTGTGAAAACAATTCCTCAATTTAGAGCAGGGTATTTTGTGTTTATAGAACAAAGGCGTTTTCCAGTCATGTTGGCACAGAGGAGGTGTTAGAACGTTATATTATGCGATTGGTCTCATAATTAATGTAATAAATCTGTACAGCTAACAGTGGAAGACAAAAGACGGGTAAAGGGATATTGTAATATGACACCCTTCTCTGTATGAGTTGTTGCTTGGAGCCCGGGGAAGCAGGGATTAATGGAGTAATTAAACCTCTTGCGTTTGAGGTAGATTTAAGACTTGATCCACACGAGGTTGGTTTGTTTATTTAGAACGTGATTTGACTCCTGAATACTGAGTGGGCTGTTTGTGCTAATTTGTTTTTATGCATACATTTTCGATGCATAGAACAGATGCTTCCAACATATTTAGAGCACTTTAAAATGATGCTCCCTCCCTATTTTCATTTCCCTGTTAACTATTCAAGTGTTAATGCCTCATTAGTGGTGCATTTCTGAGCCAAGGTCCTCAGCATTTCCCCGGCTGGTGTCCTGTGAGTCTTAATTATCAGAAGTCATCTCTAGTATATATTAGTAGCTGCCATTTTGTTCCTGCCAGTGTCAGGTTTGAATCTGAAGCTGAAATGGCAGTTTGAAGTGGGTGTCTTTGAAGGACCTCACTATATTGCTGTAAAGGCTGTAAAGCATGCCACATTCACCCTCTGAAAGCAGCTCGCCGGATGAGCCACAGCATCTGTTGAAAGCACAGGACTAAGGCTGCGTGCGTGCACTTGTGTTTGTTTGTGCGCTAGTTTAAATTTGTGCATGCACGCACCAAGCCGTCCTCTGCAATTATGTTGTTATTCCTAAGTATGAAATATTAGCTGCTGTTCATGTGCGTGCGCACAGACACACACACACAGTCCCCCTTGCTAGTTGTGTTATTGGTGAAGATGAAATATTAGCTCTCTTCACCTTGGAAATGATCTTAACTGTTGAATGTATCATCCATCAGTGAGAAAGCAGTATAGATGGGTACTGAGCTAATCAGTGCCTACATGACTAATTACCATTTTAGAAATGAGATGAAACGGCGGGAGCCTGAACCCCTATCTGGTCATACACCAACCCATGCAATTAAATGGCTTGATTGACCCTTTGTTTTAATATTGCAGACTGAGACAGAGATGGTGGGTTAGACAAGCCTGTTATCATGGGATTCTCTAATAGGAGGACAAGGGGTGTTTCATTTCTAATGAATGAATAAAATGCAGGTGCAGAAAGAGGATTCAACTTTTCTCTTCTTGTGCTTCCTGACGCTATTTGCATCTGACACTTTCTCTTGAGCAGTTTCCCCTTTTCTGTGCATCTTCACCCTATTTTTTATGTTCAGATTTTCCTTTTCCTCCTTTTCCAGGGTGATAATTCAAAGCCTGTGGTATCCTTCATCGCTGGTCTAACTGCTCCTCCTGGCCGTAGAATGGGCCATGCTGGTGCCATCATCGCTGGCGGAAAGGGTGGAGCCAAAGAGAAGATTGCAGCCCTCCAGTCAGCTGGAGTTGTAGTCAGCATGTCCCCTGCTCAGTTGGGCAGCACTATGTTCAAGGTGAGTCACTTGGCCCAGTAAATATTCAAAGGCTCAAAGATTAGTAATCATGAACAGTGATGGAAAGTCCTATAGTAAGGCTCCAATGTGTCAGTGATTGATAACTGTCAGAAATGACTGCAGGTGACTTTAGATCAGCTGAGAACAGCAAGCTTTTTAGCTAGCAGTGCCAGAAATAACAAATGCCCAGGTGGGTGTATTTGCATGGTTTTGTCATGGTGAAATTAAGCTTGATCCAGAGCTGGTATTTGTTAGAGTAGCCCAATTTTGTCGCCTAAAATCAGAGTGCAGTATTAAACTGCTAAACCATTGATCAACAAGTTCTGCTTCATCCATCTACAGCAGTAAAATGGTGCTCGGGGAGTCCAGTGACGTACATTAACCTTTTATTTTGTGTAAGGAGCACTTTTTCTTTTTGCAAAAATGCAATTTGCTGATTTTCTATAATATGGTTATACTATAAAATAAGACCTATTACTTACTAATGCCCCCCCCCCCCCCCCCCCCGAAAAACCTCTCTGTATTTTTCCTACTTTTTAAAAAAAATAAATAAATTCAGTAAGATTCTTACAAGAAAAAAAAAAAGTAGGGCTGCCAACGTTATTGGAGCGCATCTGGACCGCAGAACGAACAAACTTTGAACAAACTGCCCAAAATGTGTTGGCAGAGACATTCAGAGAGTCATTCTACGCTCCAGATGGGTTTATCGCGTTAAAAATTTTAATCGCGTTAATTGTGATGATGGCGTTTACCCGTTAGTGTTGCCAGCCCTGAAAAAGAAAAAAAAATGTATCTATAGTAAGGGATATAATTTTGATCCCTCCTGAATTTTTAAGTTTGGTCACATAAATAAATTATTATTGTGATAGCTTTGTTTTAATGGAGGGAGACAGAAAATCACTGCATAATCCAAAAAAAATAAATTAAATTATAAATTAATTTGCTTGTCATTGATTGAAATAAGTATTTGATGTGACTTAGTAGTTGGTGGAGAAACCCTTGTTGGAAAGCACAGTGGTAAGATGCTTTCTAAGTTGATCACCAGGTTTGCAAGATTACAGGAGGGATTTTTGGTTCACTCCTCTTTACTGAAACTCTCTAAATCAGCGGTCCCCAACCTTTTTTGCGCCACGGACCGGTTTATGCCCGACAATATTTTCACAGACCAGCCTTTAAGGTGTCGCGGATAAATACAACAAAATAAAACTAGTACCGATACCGGAATAAAAGAAGATTTATTCATAACACACGTGAAAAGACCCAGGAAAACAGAGTTAACGATAAAAACGTTAACAAAATAACGCTGAAAACCGATTTAAAAACCCTGAAATCCATACATTTCACACCTGAGCCTCTACTCTCGCGGCCCGGTACCAAACGACTCACGGACCGGTACTGGTCCAAGGCCCGGGGGTTGGGGACTGCTGCTCTAAATGATACTTGGCAGCTTGAATCTTCACAGTATTTCAATAGGACTGAGGTCGGGAGACTGGATAGGTTCCTCCATGACTTGAATGTGCTTCTTTAGGCACTCCTTTGTTGGCTTCTTTGTTGTATATGATTTGGGACATTGTCATACTCGAAAACCCACGACTAGGGATGTGTGTAATTAGGCGACTAGCTGACGTTTAATCTAATTGGTAAAATTGAATTGATGGCTTATGTCGGTAAACTGTCTTAAATGTTATGCAACAGTCTGTCACCAAATGGCGCATTGTTGATGAGAAAGCCATCAATCTGTTAATCTAGCTTTCTCCGAAAGGTGGATGGTCTCTCCCTGAGCGATAGGGTGAAGAGTTCAGTGCTTTGGGAGGGGTTCAGAGTAGAACTGCTACTCCTCCACATCGAAGGGAGACGGCTGCTTCTTGCGTAAGGTTTTCCGGTCTGGGATATCCTACCGCGAGGAGGCCCTGGCTTAAACCAGTAGTCTTCTGCAGTCTTTTAACAAGTCTTTGGTCTCACCTGTGGTGGTGGAAAGGTTGGAATAGAAGGAAGAGATTCTGTGAACAAGTGTGATTTATAAACATACTGAATTGTGATCAGTATGTTCATTGGCATGTGTGCCCATGAGGCACACAGATTGCAATCCGTTGGTTTGGGAATTCTGGCTGGGTTTTAAGGAATAAATACTTTACCTACATACATGCATACATACAAAACTCATACAAATCTATTTGAATTTCATAAACAAAAAACAAAAACTGCCACAAAAATTAGAGACTGTTAATGGCATGGGCGAAGTTACAAATTCAGCAGGCGATCCAATAAATAATTAATCCCCCCCCCCGCCAATGTGTCTGTGTGTGGATCATAGCTGATTGATAGTTAAATTTAACAGTATCGCATGATATGAAAATACTTATTGCTGGAATATTTAGTCATTGGTGGGAACGGTATTAAAAATGCTTCACTTTAAACAGAAGCAAGCAGAATTCTTATTAATTTAACTATAGTCCCAAACAATTTATGTCACACTTATGTTTTTTCAGATCTTTACATACATGCAATTTAAAAATTAGGACAACAAATGCATATAAAGCAAAAAATTATGATGATATCTACCCCATGCATAAATATGTGGTTCATTGTTTAATGTAGAACTAATAAAATATACTTGTTTACATAAACTTTAAAAATAAAATAAATGCAATGTATCAACTGATGAATAAACATATTTTAAGCATAATTACATGTAAGTGAGATTGTGATAATTCTTCTCTTTAGTTCACAGACCAAAATATCTTGTGATCCTGGTCACTTGTATCTCTTATCACAGTTAATGTACTCATGTAAGGAGGTTTATTTAGTTATTTATCTCTTCTGAGTAGCAAAGGTTGAGATTGAACTTTTAATATGCTATAAAGAAAGGCAGAAGAGAAGGGCAGAAATGAATAAATGTGTGTTTACTGTGGCAGAGTTGCTGGCATTGCCTCTTTATTTCAGTTTATCTCTAGGGAAGAACTGTTAACAAGATGTATAAAAAGTGAAAGCATGTATTACACCCATTCATCATCTTATACTTTCATTACCACTGCTGGCACTACTGCACGCAGATATAGATTTACATGACTTTCTTTCCCAAAGTTTAATTCATAATCATTGTGTGTAATGATGAAAAACGTGCTGCGTGGTTGCTCATATTGCTGCACGTTGTGTTCATACATCTCTGTTAATCTCATTGACCGCCTTAATCGGAGTAATAACATGTAAGAGAAGAAAGTAGAAATAATGCTATCTCTGCAGGCAGGAACAACAACCGGGGCATTACTGTATCAGCTGACCTGCATGAACCTGAACATCAGGAGTCCAAACGTGCATCTGCAGAAATCTATACATGCGTCATCAAATGCAATCAGATATTATAACAATATTTTGTGAGCTCGAGAAAACTTTATGACATTTCAGAAGGGCCAAGGTTTCCATAAAATCTCTAATTTCACGTATTAATAATAGTTTAACCTCTTAAACATCTTAATGGAACATGACTGCTTTTTGTTCCCACACCAATCCTTGCACCATGTTCATCATAAGAATAATCAGGTACAGACTGCAAGCTCACTTGTAAGTAGGACACAGTATACTAATAGTGCCTCCTTCTGTCATTCTGTGTGTAGCCATTTGAAAATTTAGTAAAAGTAAAAAAATAATATTAATAATAAAATGTGGCAGAATGAGGAATATTTATTCCTCGGGTGTAACTTTGGTCCTTTGTTGTCTAATGCATGTTAGACAGGAAAATGAAACTGAACAAGGTGTACATCTTCAGCATCAAGCTGCACTAACGCACTGAGTCAGCGGCTTTTTTTCTATCAGAGGGAAAAGTTCAGACGGGGGGTAACAGGATGAAGATTAGACAACGACCAGTTCATGGCTCATTTTTAACTAGATATAAAGTCATAGCCTTAAAAGATTTAAAGCCTGAAGTTTTCTCTTTTTTCCTGTTATTTTATTGTGGAATGTTTTATTCATCTTTACAATTTGTTTTCTGCGTCTTCTTTCCCACAGATCTCAGGATTGTGATCATCCTTTTAGTGTTTGTGCCATTTTTATTGTTTCAGCAGTGCTAGGACACCCTTTTTGTTTCTTATTCAAGTTAACTAAAAACATTTTCTTTGTGCATGTACTGTATGTTTTTGTTACAGTACAACTTCTAAACTGTTGAATCTCCAAATAACATTAAACGCACAATAAGGGGGGGAAAAGAAAATCTTATGTGCACCCTACTACAAAAGAAATCTTCAACAGAGCTGCATGGATGTGATTTTTATCATGCAGTATTAGTTATATAAGCAAACAACCTTACAAATGTCATCAGATTCCTTTGTTGCTGAACTATGTTGGAAGTGTGTGACATCCATTTAAAAACAATCTCTGCCCACTGCAGACCAGCAAGAAATGCAAAAAATCCAATAAGCTCCTGTAGGTTTCCACGTCCCACACAAAGCCAAAAATTAGTAGTAACACACTCGCAATGATAAACAAAGGCAAAATTTAGTTGCGCTGGGTGCAAGGAGAAGAAATCAGTAAACCTATATTTATCTGAGAACAACTTAATTTATATGCAAAGGAAGAATAATTATGACCTTTTACTTGTTTACAAAATCAGACAGTATTATCCTATCCCGCTGATAAAGCTGCAAAGGCTTATGGAGACACAAAAATATCGAATCTGGATTTTGTTTTTATAATATATTTAAAAGTTAAAGCAGGCGTGCTGACCATATTTACAAGGCCTGCTTTCTTCATGTATCCGTGCCCAAGTGTGTCACAGCTGTCATTGCTCGCTTGTAAAGGTTTTGCTTTTCTTTCACATTACATGTTCGTCTGCTCTCCCCAGTTTCAATCCAGGCGTGTTCTCACCTGTCGCTTTTGAGTGGCAACCTCTACTTTGCTCATTTTTACTCCCCCTCTTGCTCTTGACTTGTCAACCATTAGACACTGTCTCACAAAGAAGGCTTCTTTTTTTCTTCTTCTTCCTTTTTTTTTTCTCCTCCCCCTCCCTCACAGACGGCTCTGCTTTCTTACCTTAGTGCTATGATTCCTACCTTTGAGTTAGTCTGTTGACACGGACCAACAAAGCATCTCTCTGCTTGTCACAAACACCCCCTCTTTTTTTGTCTTTCTTGTCACTCTTTCCAACCCATTACTCTTTTTTTGTGTCCTGTAATTTATTTATTTTTTTTAGCCAAAAGCCTAACCACCTCCCCTCTTCTAATTGTACCTCATCTATAAAGCACAAACTTGGTGAACAAGATCATGGCTCCCCAGTTCCCTCCTCCCACTCCATCTAATTGTTGCTTTAAAGAAGGCGCTTGCGTTGGCTACCGAGCATTTTACATTATTCAAACACAAGCCTGTTTCCTCCTGAAGGTGGCAGTAGACCTTCAGGTATCCAGACGCCACAGAGGAATAGGCCGACATGTGCATGACTACTTGTGTGTTCTGTAGACCTGATAAATGACTTTTGCATTAAGTTACTTTCCTCCTGTGGAATGGAAAATTCTCTGGGAACGACGTATTCTATCATCCTATGATTTGTGTGATATTTCCCAAATTGAATATGTAAATAGCAACATCCTTTTTAATGGCTAACATAATGCTTTCTCATTTATAGTCACATGGTTGGACCGTGCTGATAAACAGAACAACCATAACCACGCATAAATCAGATTTTTGCAGATGGGTAGTCCCTATCAATCAGAGGAAGTGTGCTATTTTAATGCTGGCAACTGGAACTTAGTGAGATGTGCATGCTACATGATTTGCACTCTCCAGGAAAAAAAAAAACAAAAAAAAACAGGCACTCCACAGCTCTAGCCGCCTCTGTTTTCCCCCTTCAACAGCAGATCTGATACATGGGATCAAAACAGAGCTGAGTGAATTCTGCATGAATAAATCATTCACGTCTGTCTCACTTCATGTCACGTTGTTTCTTTTCTTCTTCCTCTGTGTTGTCCATCTCTGCAGGAGTTTGAGAAGAGGAAGATGTTGTAAATTGCGCAAGAAGGCAGCTGACCTCTTACCCCCTGCCTCGAAATTGAGATGAGCAGCCTGAGTCTGGGGGTGGATATGCCCCTACAGTGTCTGTAAACCCCGATTATTTCAACTACGATACGCACACGAAGTGTTTATATTGTAATTTCTGCCATGAACTCATACCTTGCACATAAATGGAAAGAATAAAACACTGTTTTACTGGTATCCTAAAGAAACCATTCTACACAATGTAAAAGCTTTATAGATGTTTTCCTTCTCCACACAATGTCGGCAGCTTACGGATCGACGCCACAGTGATCTGTTTCGTTCTGTTCTGCTGTTCCTGCTCTATGATGGATTTCATCACTAATTTCACTGGTTGCCCACCCGAATAACAAACATTTCTCATATCATTTTTTCAGCTGTGTCGCCTGTACTTTCACGTGGCATATGTAAGAAACAGATGTGGTCTCCTTGTAGAACGGCATTGCTGTCCCTAGATTTTTAGGCATCATTAAAATAACTCGAGAAGTACAAATCATCACTTAAATGGGGATGCAGAAGGTGCAGGCAATGTGGTATAGATACAGAAACAACTGCCAGGTGAGCATTTATGACAAAAGTGCTTCTCTATAAATTGCAATGTTAATAAATAAATAAAAACGCCTTATCTGACTGCCATTGTAAAGTCACTGCATCTGGTTTCAGTTTTGACTCATTCTTAAGAAGAAACGATGATTAGGCCAATTGATTATTTCGTTCAGAGATTGGAAGTCAAATTTACCACATTCAGTCATAAAGTCGAACACTAGTATTGACTAGTATCAGCTTGTTAGTGCCGATCTTTGAGGGAGAGCAGCTTTTGTTTCACCCTCCATTTTTACTCAACCTCTCTTTGTTGGAGTGTGAACTGCTCTGAGGTTTGTCAAGAGTCAGTACCACAAATATGTCCCTTGAATAAATTGTGAGCATAGTGTCCTTTAAGTTCTTTGAAGCGTCATTTATCCTCAAGTCACTATTGAATGAAAAGACGTGAAGAGAGTGGAAGTCGTAATGTCACGTCTATCCAGGGATGGTCTCCACGAGTATCTGGAACTCAATGCAGTATCTAATGTAGCATTTCCTTTGCCAGTATTGAAAAATGAAGCCTGTCCTTGCGCTTGACTTTAAGACAACACAACACCCATAATCGTTAATCTAAAACCTTCAACAGATTTCTCTTCTCTCCGTTTGTTCATGGGCACGACTCTTGCGTCGTGACATTTATCCACTGAACATCCAGAGGTTATCAGGAAAATTGTTGAGTGGAGGCATCCAAGCTGAAAAATATTAAATAAGTAAATAAAATGAACACTTAGCCAAGTGCACTGCGTGACATACTAATGAGGAACTTCAGTTCAGTGGTTGGATTTTCAGTTATTAGCATAACAAATTTCATTTGGGTTGTGTAATAGGTTTTCTTACCTCTGGAACAAAACGTAAAACTTTCATAATGCATGATTATTTTTGAGGCTGTCGTTTTTCCCAAGCTTTCTACAACAGTCGTGTGTGGTTTTTGAGTTTTATCGAGCCAAGGTAAAGTGAAGCTTTGCTCTGAATGCTAGTATTTTCTAAGACTGTATATTTGAGCAACATACAGCTTGTGTGAGCATTCACAGAAAACTTTCAGGTTTTTCTCTGATCAACACAAAGTCAACTTCCACAAAAAGTTGCAGGTTAAACCGACACCTCATTACTGTACACAAGGTGAGCGTGGAGCGGGTGAGAGAAAATGAAAGGGGAAGATAAGGTTACAGTTGGTTTTGCGCCCACAGAATCTATTTAAATTAACTCACTGGGAACAAAAGTGTGTAATGAAGCATATAAAGCCCTACACTGGACATCTTTACAGCCTATTCTTATCTGTTCCACAGCAGTCAGCCAAGGCAGATTATTATGTGTAAACATTGTTAACAATTACTTTTTAATCTGCATTAGTGAATTAACATAATGACTGACAGTGGCACAGAAAGCTTATTTGTTTAGAGGCTCAGAAGTTCCTTCTTGTACTTCCAAGCTGTGTTCTGCTTGTATGCAAGAACTAAGTCGGGCCAAAGTTAACCCTTTGGTGCAGTTTAACTGCTCCGTCTTTAGGATTTACTCAACTTTATCACAAGTAACAGAAGGTTCAAAATTAAAATGAACTTACTTTGGGAGCTGGCTTGTTTTCATCTTGTAAGTTATACAAAGCCCTTAAGGTTAATTTCCTATGGAAGTTTTTCTAGTTTAGATGATAAACGTTTACTATCTCCAGTCATACTCAGAAATTTGGACACAGCGGCGACTGTGGCTCGGGAGGTAAAATGGATCTACTACTAACTAATCGAAAGATCAGTTGTTGAAGTATCTATGGGCAAGATATCGAAACCTAAGTTGTCCCCAATACATCCAGTGGAGTGTGAATTTGTGAATGTTAGATAAAAAGCAAATTGGCATTGAAAAATGTGCTTGTAGAGTGTGTGTGTGTGTATGTAAATAAATGGGTGAAAGGCTTGTAGTATAAAAGCACTTTGAATACTCAGAGTAGAAAAGCACTATATTATTTGTTTATAAAGCGCCTTTCACAGACATGATCCCAATAATTTACATAATAAATCTATTGAAATTGGTTTGGAGTTCAGTGTGCTCGGTTCATTTTGAAAACATCTCGGGTTGTTTTGTGGGTTTCTGTTTAGTTATCGGTGGACGTTGCTTTTACAACATAACGTGCAACCTTTGACTCCACTAACAAAGCGGCATTGATGACAGCTGCATTTGATGTCATTCTTTGGGTGGAGTAGCTGGAGGGCCTGAGCTGACAATTTATTCCCTCAGGCCAAAGAGTTAACTTTATTCATAAAGCTATAAATGGCTGAGTAAAGTCCAGGAACAGACCTGCAGCAAAGTCCTCATTACGAAGAGAGTTCAGCTGACTTCAGCCGAGTCAATCGTCTGAGCTGAAGAAACAAGAATATTCCTCGGAGCAGGCAGCAGCCCTAATGAACTCAACAGGGTACTCTGCAAGTGCCCTTGTGCACGCTGTAACACCTTATAACTAATGTATGTAAGGAGAGGTTAGCAGCACCAAGGTGCCCAGCATGTAAATCAGTTATTTAATTAAACAGTTGCTAAAGGCACAGACCAGGTAAATCTTGTGTTGAGTTGTAAAGGCTTTTCCTTTAAAAGTATGCTCAGGGAAGCTAACCGGCAGTGTGTGTCGGGTCATTAACATTACTATTGAAATGTATCTGTGGCATGAGCTGCTACCTGCCAATTAGGATAACAGTGCTTAAATACCAAAAAATCTGTGCAATCTGGAAGCAGTACAGGTGCAGGTTAGATTTGTTTTGTTTTGTAATTGCCCTTGTTTGTTGGCAGCGGTCTTCAATGAACTGCTAATCGGTTTAGTGTCACATATTGCTCCTTTCAGCCTGAAAGTGCCAGCGATCGTTATCAGATTGTTTTATTGATAACATTGAACATACCTCCTGCAGTGTCAGGTTGGTGCAGTCTCCATTAAAGCATCGGAGAGCAGTAGTAGTAACAGAAACAAAATCACGGGGCTTGGCAGTAGCAATTTGCATGAGGTGGTATTGTTTTAATAGAAGCACTAACTTGAGATTGCTTTGGGAATTGAGGGCAGGAATGAGGATAGAAGAGCGGATGTACAGGGATCTTGAAACAGAGCCCCATTCTTTCTTTCCCCCCCCAAGTCAGCAGCGGATTAGTTTCTTCTTCTGACAGAGGAAAGGCTTTATTTGTCTAGCTTATGAGGATATAAGGACAGAAAAACAATGTTTCATCTAGAGAGTGAACTGCAGATTTTTCAAAATAAAATGGAGTTAGCTTTTAAATACTGTGCAAAAGTCAACCCATATTTTATAATATATATTTTTTGAAAACAAGAATTTGGGTGTATACATGTATTGAAATATGCAAACATACATGGAAATGCAGTGCATAAGGGTACATAAGACAAAGATAGCTTTGCCGTACAGGACCCTAGGATACAATTTAGGTTCTCTGGTATGTCTTTCCCTTCAGTGATGTGTCATTAAAAAAAATAAATAATAATTCTTAACCAACAAACAAAAAATAGCATTTCTCTAAAAATGGTCAGGTATGGGGACTGGCCTGAAAATGATCCAAGATGAAAATGTTCAAAGGCAAACTTTGAAAGACCTACAGAAAAGTACTATTAAAGACCTCTTTAAAAAAATATAAGAAAGTCTGGCCCTTGAAAGCAAATATACAGTAATTAGGGGTGCACCCAATAATTTGCTCAGTTATATGTTTGTAAATTAATACATTAGCTCGATAACAATAAACAGTATTAACATCTTACTAACAGATTATAACTTAACTTATTAAATGACATTAGGCTCAATTTCTAAATCTTTTTGTTTCAAACTGTCCCACAGTTTCAACCTCGCAGGAGAGAAAACATGAGGATTTGAGAAAAGGCTAAATTCATTTACAGTGAGGTCCACTGGTGAACACTTAATGACTGTAATGGTGAGCTCACATGCTGGGTTATCATGTCCAACCAGTCAGTGCCGTGGCTCATCAGCATTCCTCCCAGTGGGAATGACCGCAGTGTGGGCTGATACTGAGAAGGGACTGGCTTTGATGTGCAGGGATAAATTTTTATGATATCATCATGGGTGGCTTTTAATTTGCCTAAAGTGATGTTTGTTAAAAAAAAATGGGAACACGGCTGACACAAATAGGAATTCTAAAAAACAGAATTAGATCTTAACAAGATCATTACAGTTCCTTTCACGTGTGTTTTGGGAATAATTTAATGAATAATCTGCCTCCAACACAAGCCTATCTCATCATATTTTATTAATACAAACATTTTTTTTGGTCATTTCCTTCCTTCAATAGGCCAAAAAATCTGTAGCCTTTTAGAAAGCTGAATCATGTTGTTCAGCAGGCGAGATATTCCAGTGAAACTGAAATGCAGTTAGCAGAACTTACAAAGGGATGTCTAATGTAAGTTCCTCTGATCGTTAAATGCTTATTTGAATTTCAGTTTACATGCTGCTTTGTTTGTCTGCAGCCGCAGGATGGAGGGATCTCTTCACAAGTCATGATTCGCAGCTCCGGGTGATGCCTCAGGATGTGAGATGCTGCGGTAGTTGAGGTGCTTTATAAAGTTTATCATCTTTGAGCTTAGAAATAACCCAAGCTTCACATAGATCCTAGGAATTTGTTGTTAAAATTCTGTTAGAAAACGCACATTTTTATTGATTCACATTTTATTCATAGCCAAGCTTGGGAATTCACCTGCTGCTGTCTCCACAGTCACTCTGGGCCTTCATAAAAACAGCCTAACACACGATAAAGGTATTGTAACTTCTATTTCACCAGAAGGATGACTGAGCTGTCTCAAACTGCATCGTTTCCCGATTGATGTATTGATCGCAGCCATTGTGTTCCTCACAGCACAGAGGTTAGTTTACCTGCGCTTTTGATAAGGAGAAGATGGAAGAATGCTGTATTTTGCCGCATAATGGCTTCCTAACAGCCTGGAGTCTCATCAGAAAGGCAGTGATCTCCTCTGGCAGCTCATTCAGTCCCTTATAGCACAATGCTGCGGAGTACCTCTTCAAGCTGCCTATCCATCATACCCTGAGAAAACACACCAGATCAAGTAATGTTAGCCGTAACACAGTTTAAGCTTTTCTCTGTGTTGTGCTTTTATTAAATTTAGTGCCCGTGCAGAGAGTCTCTGTGGACAAGTTGATAGCTAGACAAAAGTCCAAGAGGAAACGGCTACTGTATAACAACACTGGAAAAGGTGGAGAGAGAATCTCCTGTGATTTAAAGGTTACAGGTGTGATGCCTGAAAAGGGTAGAAAATGGGAGCAGGTTTCGTTGGACTATAGGGAGTCCTATACCACCCCAGTTATTGAAGAATACCTGGAGCAAATGCAGCTGTCTGGACTTGTCTTGATTTTTTTTTTTTCGTGTCTGTTTTTTAAGGGCAAGGAAAGTAAATACATATAGTGCTGTTTTTTTGATTGAGAAATAATAATAATAATAATAATAATAATAATAATTTTATATATATATATATATATATATATACAGTGGGGCAAAAAAGTATTTAGTCAGCCACCGATTGTGCAAGTTCCCCCACTTAAAATGATGACAGAGGTCAGTAATTTGCACCAGAGGTACACTTCAACTGTGAGAGACAGAATGTGAAAAAAAAATCCATGAATTCACATGGTAGGATTTGTAAAGAATTTATTCGTAAATCAGGGTGGAAAATAAGTATTTGGTCAATAACAAAAATACAACTCAATACTTTGTAACATAACCTTTGTTGGCAGTAACAGAGGTCAAATGTTTACTATAGGTCTTTACCAGGTTTGCACACACAGTAGCTGGTATTTTGGCCCATTCCTCCATGCAGATCTTCTCAAGAGCAGTGATGTTTTGGGGCTGTCGCCGAGCAACACGGACTTTCAACTCCCGCCACAGATTTTCTATGGGGTTGAGGTCTGGAGACTGGCTAGGCCACTCCAGGACTTTCAAATGCTTCTTACGGAGCCACTCCTTTGTTGCCCGGGCGGTGTGTTTTGGATCATTGTCATGTTGGAAGACCCAGCCTCGTTTCATCTTCAAAGTTCTCACTGATGGAAGGAGGTTTTGGCTCAAAATCTCACGATACTTGGCCCCATTCATTCTGTCCTTAACACGGATCAGTCGTCCTGTCCCCTTGGCAGAAAAACAGCCCCATAGCATGATGTTTCCACCCCCATGCTTCACAGTAGGTATGGTGTTCTTGGGATGCAACTCAGTATTCTTCTTCCTCCAAACACGACGAGTTGAGTTTATACCAAAAAGTTCTACTTTGGTTTCATCTGACCACATGACATTCTCCCAATCCTCTGCTGTATCATCCATGTGCTCTCTGGCAAACTTCAGACGGGCCTGGACATGCACTGGCTTCAGCAGCGGAACACGTCTGGCACTGCGGGATTTGATTCCCTGCCGTTGTAGTGTGTTACTGATGGTGACCTTTGTTACTTTGGTCCCAGCTCTCTGCAGGTCATTCACCAGGTCCCCCCGTGTGGTTCTGGGATCTTTGCTCACCGTTCTCATGATCATTTTGACCCCACGGGATGAGATCTTGCGTGGAGCCCCAGATCGAGGGAGATTATCAGTGGTTTTGTATGTCTTCCATTTTCTGATGATTGCTCCCACAGTTGATTTTTTCACACCAAGCTGCTTGCCTATTGTAGATTCACTCTTCCCAGTCTGGTGCAGGTCTACAATTCTTTTCCTGGTGTCCTTCGAAAGCTCTTTGGTCTTGGCCATGGCGGAGTTTGGAGTCTGACTGGTTGAGGCTGTGGACAGGTGTCTTTTATACAGATGATGAGGTCAAACAGGTGCCATTCATACAGGTAACGAGTGGGGGACAGAAAAGCTTCTTACAGAAGACGTTACAGGTCTGTGAGAGCCAGGGATTTTCCTTGTTTGAGGTGACCAAATACTTATTTTCCACCCTGATTTACGAATAAATTCTTTACAAATCCTACCATGTGAATTCATGGATTTTTTTTTCACATTCTGTCTCTCACAGTTGAAGTGTACCTCTGGTGCAAATTACTGACCTCTGTCATCATTTTAAGTGGGGGAACTTGCACAATCGGTGGCTGACTAAATACTTTTTTGCCCCACTGTATATATATATATATATATATAAAAGAAAGCAGAATTGTTACCCTTTTGAAGCGTTCCTTCATTTTCCTAAACAAAGCAAAATTACCTACTCCAAGGTGGTCCAACCCTCCCCGAAAGCCCTAAATTCACTGTGTGGAAACTGGTTTGTGGTCATTTGATTAACTGTCATATCGTTTGGGAGTGTGGGAATACTTTGGACGACAAGACAATAACAACTCGTCTTAAGGTGCATCCTGCATCTTCACCTGGTCTTCAATCTGTTTTAACCTGAAATGTTTCAGGAATGTTTACAGCTTTAGAAAATGCACTTTACAGTTTTATTTTATGCACCATTTTACAGTTTCTGAAGGTAATGTCATACTGCTCAGTTCTGTGTGTGCTCTTCAATTTGGGTAGTATGTTTGCTGTGCATTTACTCTAGATGACTCCACTTGCTTTCATGTTTTGTAATCATATCACATAGATGCTTGAAATCCTGAAAGTCCTGTCCTTGACCAGGTACCATTTCTTTACACAGAACGTAAAAGATCCTTTGTTTGATTTTCCCTCTACCACCCCCTTATAGAGTACTACTTGACAATAAATCAGCTTTGTTAGTTTATAAAATATCCTTCAGAACATGGTACTAAGGCATCCTCGTTTTTTCTTCAAAAGTGGGTCTTTTATGTTTGTGCTTGATGATACTCCACTTTAATGCACCTCTCTTCCCTTAAAGAAACACCTACTAACTTCAGGCAAATGATGGCACCAACACTTGACAAATAGCCAATAGCATTGCATGCAGGCGACAGACAGTTTGCCTCAGAGTCATTAGCTGAAGGACACCAAGGACAAACAGTGACAGAGCTCCATGAAAAGCTCAAAAACCTGCCTACCAATAACAAATGTTTGTTTGATCCATTTGTACACAAAGACAGATGAGTTTGGTTACTTGCACAGCAAAATATCTTATCCCAGTCAGGCTTACATGCAGCATTACTGCTGGCTGGACTGCATTTCGAGACGCGGTTGAATGAATTTATGGATTGCATCAGAATTAGAGAATGTGGCTGTTGTGGATTGTGACTCTAACACCAGACAGCAGGTTTCTCGCTGTCTTTACCGACTTGCAACCAGGTATGTAAATTGATTCACACTATGCATGAAAACCTCTTTGAATTTATTTATTTTGATGCGGGAGCTAGGAAATATGGAAGATGCTGGAACACCCTTTTCAGGCCAGGGCCCACATAGCTACTCACCAACATAGGAAGAAGTGAGGACTGATTGGCTTCAGGCTCTGCAACCTGGCATATTTAAAGAAACCCTGTAGACCTCAGCAACACTTAGCTCTAAAAATACAACAAAACACAGGTGACTGTAACGGCAGTGAAAACCAGACTTGATTAGGGCTTCATGTGATGAAGTAAACACAGCACAATGCTGATGCTCAAAGGGAAAATTTCCACTCTGATTTCCTCTCAATCAAACCTTGGACAAACACAGCTAAGCAATTTACAGAGAGATTAAGGAAGTCGAAAAAGGATTAGAAAAAAGTGCAAGGCCTTACCAGCTACGTGTGCATAAAGAGCTGCACCTACAAAACTTTGCTATTCCATTCGTGTGACACAATTAGCATAGTAGTGTTATACAGGTGAAAAATCAGTGATGAGCAGTTATAATAGCCGATCTATGCCCTTACGTGGTTCTGCAGATCACTGTGAAGTGCTGTTTGAGTAGTTTCAGTTGGATTTGTGTTAGTAGTTAAACAGTGAAAGAACAAAATCTTGTGTGTCCTCTTAATGACACAGGTCTGGGTCAGTGCATGGGGTCATAGGCTGAGCTTTATATTGTTAACTGGTAATTATGTGACATTGCGTCTCAACTGGTGGTGGTTACTGGTCACTGAGGATACATTTCTTAAAAGTAAAACAGAAGGGATTGTGGGATGCTGAGGACTCTGGACAGCTCTCCATGACCCCCAACTGCAATTTTTCTACTGGAGCATCAAGCCAGAATGAATGGAAATAATCTTCTGTTTCACCAGGACAGAGTGTACAAATGTCAGTGTTACTAAAAGCCATTATGTACATAATTTGGGTGGTGATGTGTATTAATGGGTTTCTTGTCAATTTGAAACATTGTATTGTGCCAGATACCTGTGCTCTTAAATTTGAGAGCCAACATAGTACATAGACTTCATCACAGCCCTGCAAACTCACTAGTGTACCATGCAAGAAACTCTACCAAATTGCATAATACAATATTTCAATGGAAAGTTTGAATAATACAAAAGTAGTGTACATCAATTTCTTTTTGCAAGCCATTTCACAAAAATGTATTTCAGCAACACATCATGTCTAGATCACATTTGTGGTTTTATAAAATAAACACGCAAACAATCAAAAATCAAATCGAATTGCGACATTCCATCCATCCATCCATCCATCCATCCATCCAAAAACAATTTAAATTTAGAGTTTTTAAAATTGCACATGCTGAACAGCGCTCACCACCTCTTTCTCCATCTTTGTGTCCCACATTAATGTTTTTTTCTGTCCCTGGAAATAAAGCATCTGTATGTTTAGTTACCAGTCTGCTACACACAGTTTGTGTGTCTGCTGATATTTGTTGAGGTGTTTGAAATGCTGCATTTGAAAGGAGCTGCCATTTCAAAAAAAATGTTACTCTGTTTATTGTGCTCACCTCTCTTTTGCAGCAGCAGCTAAATGAGCAACTCGACAGTAACTGAATTTATATCTGCAGCATGAACACATCATAGGGATGAGAAGAAACAAGCTGTGGGATGTTACTATTTTTGTATTCTTAAACATGTATGTCCATGCTATCATTAGAAGAAATGCCATGCTGCAGCACACAAGACAAGATCTCATTTAATAGCAATATGCATTAACCTCCATATCAGATTTAATTGCTCATTAACCAAAGGTGCTGGAATTACATTTTGGATCATTCCAGCGCAGCCGAATATAGACTGACTCACAGCTGTGCTGAAAATCACATAACCTTAGAACACCACTGAAGCATCTCTCTCTTTTTTTTTAGTTACATTATACTGGGAAGGTCAGCTAAACATGCTTGCTCTTGCCCAGCTATGCCCTGCTTAACATTCATGGTACAGTCGCACACATTCACGCCTGGGAGCAACTCAGGCTAGTCTTCAACTGTTGACCACTGAGCAGCTCCACTGGAGCAGCTTAACTTAGCTGTCTTATTCAAGGGCACTTGGATGAAAATAGTGACAAGCCCTTTGAGGCCTGACATGACCCTCACCTGTTTGCTTTCATGCTTTCTTTTAACATGGCTTCTTATAAATATACATAAAATAAAATTTCTTTACTCAAAGCAAAGAAAAAAAAGATATTAATGCAATTTAAAGTTTTTGAAAAGGGTATACGCACCGTTCTTGAAAGTTCTTGACCCTAAACGACTCTACATAGCCTCTCTCTCTGAAGCACGCCTGTTTATTTATCTTTTTTCCTTTGCTCTGCATATCTGCCATGTTCTTACTGTCCCTGAGGTTTTGAGCCAAATTTTTCACAACAGCAACTGCAATAATCATCTCTATGGTAACTCAGTGAAAATGCTTTGCTGCATTTGAAGCAGGACAACAAGCGAAAGCGGGAGAGAGGGGGGCAAGACAAGCTCGGGGCTTTTCATTTTCAGCTGTTTTCTAGTCATCAGTTATTCATCCATGTTTTAAGTCCATCACTCACACTCACTTAAGAATCCCAGATCACATCAAAAATGGAATCGGGTGAATGCCATTTTTCCTGCCAATCCTCTATAAATAAAAAAGGAAAAAACAGAAAATCGTGCTGTCTTGTCTGAAAGGGAAGACAGTGCTGCTTGTCTTGTAAGCCATTCTGTGTTTATCAATGGCAGTCTGAAGAAAAATGCATGTTCTCGGTTGAAGTAGATGTGCCATCATATTTAAGGACAGCACATTAGCTTTATAAATATCTCACATTCATCATCAATCGTGCGCTTGTTCTCGTCAGCTTTACATTCTGGTCTGCTGTTGAGATATAGGGCTGTAAGTGGTTGTGCTGCAGTCACAGATGAATAATCTATGTGTCCACTAAATTCTGTTTTCATCCAGCTGGGAAATGAATACCAAACCAGCAGTGCTCAGCGAGGTGTGGGACTCAAATCCCTGGCTCTTTACTTTTATCTTTTGGTGCAAATATTTGTCTCATGAATTTCTCTGCCAACTGTTCCCAGAGATATTATATTCCCAAGATAGGACATAGGTTCTCCTCAACATTTATTCAAATCTTTATTATCAGTTCAAACCCTCCTTAAAGCGCTTAGCTCAGGGAGTATTGCATTCGTATGTTTGCTGTTGGAATATGTACACGGGGCTTTAGTGCTTCCTCGTGGTGTGAAATGTATTCATCTGCCAGGCTTCTAAGCAGGCTGATGCCGGTGTTACATGCTGTTTCAGCCTCTGAATGTATCGCTCTGCTAGGATTAATTAGTGCGGCCGGTCTGACTTAAAGGTCACAGCTTGGAGATCATTCAATAGAGCCATTGCTGCCTTGGGACACCTCTGGACAAATTAAATGAAAACGTGAGGATTGAGCAAAAGAGCAGGAATAAACCAAGTGTTTGCAATGTTTGTGTGTGCTAAAATGACTGAGGTTACCATGCTCTATTACGAAAGGCTTAATTACATAGTGAATCAAAACTATAAGTAAGCATTGCAAGACTTTAGGTTCAGATTCAGTGCCGGAGGAAAAGAAATACTTAATCTATACAGGAAAAATAAAGGAAATGGATGCTTTTTGTTATAACAGTGGCAGGAAATATGGGCTTATAGATGGCTGAAAAGATCAGCAATGCTAGCATATATATTTATGACTTTGCTCAATCTCAGAATCCAACTCCTAGTCTGTCTATTTAGCCTGTGGGTATGCCAGTGGATATCTAGTCCGCTTGACGTCCTGTTTCATCTGCTGGTCATTGGTTACAAATACAGGTGATTTTTTTTTTTTTTTTTTTAAAGAAAAGAACACTATTATGAATATAAATCATTCTTATCCTACCTGCAGATTCTGATCATTCATATGTAAATATCTTTTAATGGAGATAAGCATTTATTTAAGGTGATGCTTCTGTTCCAGTCAAGCTTGTTATCATTGACCACAATGCATTTTTCCATATGTATTTGTCCTGGTCCTCCACAGCCTAATAGTATTTTCCTTGGATTTACAGGAGTTATGTACTCAAGAAGGTGCCAAATTCTTTTTCTTGTGACATAAAACTTCAGACTCTCTTGTGAATTATTCATCTATACAATACTATCCGCAAAGGTTTTGAGTCTTCTATTATTTCTTCATATTTTGCTTCGAAGGAGCCAGACTTTCTTATCATTTTTCAAACTGGTCTTGAGCAATAGTTCTCTAGACTTTCTGAAGGTCTTTCAAAGTTTTTCTTTGGACACTGGCTGATTTTACACTCATTTCAGGCCGGTCCTTGGAGCTGAATTTTTGAGAGGATCTTTCGTTTGTTTGCTAAGCCACATATCACTCCACCTTTTGCATCTTCTTTAGCTGAATCTATGAATAATGCCAAAATTATCTCAGTTAGACAGGAACAAATAGCACTGATGCACCAACAATGTGATTGCCAAAGATTTACAAGTTACAAGTGGAGGACAAACAAAGAAGTAGCAGGCTGGAAAAAAAATCCAGAAAATCCAAATCTAGAAACCTAAAGACTTGACAGAGGGCATAATACATGCATCTGGCTCTTCAGTTGATCCATCCACTGTTCACTGAAGCCTCATCAGAAATGGTCTCACTGGAAGAGTGGCTGTCAAGTGGCTGTACCTCCAGATTTTGACTGACCACAGTGTAAAATCTAATTAGATCCCAGAACTTAAAAAAAGTTATGTAAACTTGTTGCCTTAAAAAAACTAAGTACACCCTACTTAAGATGTCTTAGTTAGGGCAACTTATTCACACTGTGCAAAACCTTTGATTGATAACAGCTTCATTTTTCAGCATGAGAATGATCCCAAACAAACTGCCAATGTAGTAAAAGCATACTTGCATAGAAAAAATCCGTCATGGATTGGCCTCCTCAACATTATTGAAGCAGTGGAGGATCATCTTGACAGAGAACAGAACAAAAGGCAGGCAACACTCAAAGAAGAGCTTTGGATGTCCTTCGGGCAGCCTTTTTTCCTAACATCTTCATCTCTGGTGCAAGATCCACTGTGCATGTCTTCGGTGATTGCGTCCATCCACAGCTTCTTCTGTCTTCCTCGTGGTCGGCGGCCTCCAGGGTCAAGTTGAAGGGCTGTTCTTGACACTGAATTCTCCTCGCTGTCCGTGGCGTGTCCATACCACCGTAGGCACCCTTCCCTCATGTTCCCTTCGAGTGGGGCAACTCTGAAACATTTTCGGACATCTTTGTTCATCACATGATCAAGGCGGGTTAAGCCCACCATCCACCTGAGCATCTTCATCTCCATGGTGTTGAGGATCTGCTCGTGTTTCTTGGTGGCTGGCCGGCATTGTGCTCCATAAAGGGCCACTGGCTGTATGACCGTCTTGTAGAGCTTGGCTTTAAGGTGTTCCTCTTATTGCCCAGAGGATGCCTGATGCCAGGCGATGTAGGGCAATGACATGCTTTAAAAAAGAATCAAACCTGGAGCTCACTGCATCTGCACCGATGGGATATCTGCTGGCAGGTTGTACTGCAATATATTTATCTTAAAAACACCCAGCTGTAGACTAGAATGCTTTCAACCTACTTAAGTCGTTATATAATTAACAGCTAGCCATGGGTGATAAAATCTGCTTCTTAGAGGTGTCATTTCCTGCAGCAAAAGAAGCATGCTTTTGTCTCTACACTTTTAACCAAGGATCAATGTTTCAGAAGAGTTCATATGAGCAATCTGACCTTGTTGTCATAGTAAACTAAAACTTTGTGAGGTGCCAGAACAAACAGCTCGACAGAAATTCAAATGAAAGGCAAATTTTATTTTAATTTCTCAGTTGTTCGACTTTGGAAGTTACCACAGTTGTTGTCATCTTTACCTGTGTCCTCTTTTTACACGACTTGCTATTCTTGTCAGAAATGCAGCTTTGTGCAAATCATTTCACATTCATGGTGAAATACTGTAAATCACTATTATCATTTCTGCCTACTGCACAACTGAGGAACATAACTGAAGGCACTTGCAATAACATAATTATGATGGAGAAAATGTTAAGCTGCTCCCAATTCCCAAAGTGGATTATTATCTCTGCACCTTTTAACACTGACATCAAAAGATTACCCCTATTCCCCGAGGTAGACCTACTGGTCTCTGAGCTTTCTTTTCGACGTGTTTTCTCACAGTTTCCAGGGAGACAACAAACTTCTCTCCCGTGTAACAACAGGCTTGACCTAGTGTGACTTTTCAGGTGTTGAATTATTCAGATTTTTTTTCCTTTACTGAAATGTTGCATTTACACAACAAAAAGAAAACACAAGCACCATTTTGAGGCATGTTCGACAAAATTGGCTAATTAGGACGGCTGGCTACCACTCACACTGCGTTTTAATTTGCTTCTCACAGTGCAGAGGTTCTGTTTCACTTTACAGTTTGTTGGCTTCCAATGACTAAAACGCTGACATCGGATAGGGACATTAATAAGAATATCACTTCTGCTACGCTGGGTGCCCACATCTAAATAATGACATTCAAATTGTACATACTGTGTTCTTCACAACACTCAGCTGGAGACGGAATCAATTTGAACTTAATATAAAAGTGACTAGAGAGCAGTTGTCTGATTAGATAAGTACTGATACTGTATGTGCAACTGGACTTCACTTAATGCATTGCTAACATTTGTTTTTTGTTATTTATTTATTTATTTTTGCTACTACTTACTACCTAACTTCCAATATGTTGACATGACTCAAAGCATCCAGCACAGCATTGCCTCTTGTTCCCATACATGGAGAGGATAACAAGATGAAGAAGAATGTTGCAAACCGCATACAAAATGTCTCCTACTAAATAAATGACAGCCTGTCCTGGAAGTCACATGGAGCTTCACACATACCAGAAGGTGCAAACCATTAGCAAAGTGTGAAATGGAATGATGAAGACTATTTAAAAACCTTTTTTTTTGTTGTTTTTTTTATGCGGTTTAGAATTACAGTTTGGGGAAGCAAAAAATAAATTAAAAAAATGAAAAAAATAAGGAGGCAGGAAAGAGGTTTGGGGTTGTGGGTGTGCAAGCAATGAGCATGAATTGTGAATGAGCAAGCGTCTGAGCTGAACACTTGCATAACAACTTAGCTGAGGGAAAAATACGGCTCGCTGAAACTGAAAGGGAAGTGCTGGGTGTTTTGAAGACATCTTGTTGTCTTGTTCGCATTAAAAGATGAGGACTTCTTTGCATGATTATGGCTCACGCATTAAGTTTTTCATAAATTATTGAATGGTTTTATGAAGCACCATCCTCTAAAGATACAGAAACATTTGAAATTTATGACATTTAGTCTTTTTTATGGTTTACAGGTGGTTACGGCCCTAATTAGGTAAACTGATTTAGCAGATTACCTGTTCTCAGAAGCCGCCTGGGGACGTCAGAACTAATGAAGTGCTGAGTGAAAAGCTGGAGTGTTGCTTCATGCAGACTTTATAATTCTTTACAGGGAAATATTGCTCCCACTGTTTCCACTGATGCATACAGTTATTTCTTTTTGTAAAACAAAACTGCTGCTTTTATTATGCATTCTTGGAAAATAACACTTAGAAATTAACTGGTATTATAATGTCATATTAGATAAATGCATACACTGGAATATGTCAGTTTTTAGCAGCACAGTCTATGAATCTATGACATCATGTAAATTTCATGAAATATAGAGGAAGCTTCTTTCTTAATCTGCCTAATAACTGGGTTTACACTCCTTAACTGCACTGGGAATAAACCAGTGTTCTCAAAAGCTTTGCTGGCTCTTCTTTGATCTGATGCATTTGATAGTATACAAAGTCCCGCATACAGTGCTGTTCAAAGCTTTTTAGACTTTAGATGTTTGGATTACAATCCACCAAGGAATACCATCAAGGAGACATCTGATTGGTCCCAGATTTATTATGCAGCACAACAATGGCACCAAATACACAAGCACACTTATAAAGAACCATCTGCAGCCATGGGAAGAAGAAGAAGTCCTTCAACAGATTGGTCCCTACAGAGCCGCGATCTAAACATTATCAAATCACTGTGGGATTACATGAAGACACAGAAGCAGCTGAGGCCTCCTCAAATTCTCCAAGAAGCTTCAAATATCTCATGTACCATGAAAAGTGGAAGTAAGAATTTTTAAAGGTACTGACGCTCTTCAAATCAAATATTAATCGGCTCTATTTTTTTCCTGTTTACGGCACTTTCGATGACTTGCCAAGAAAAAAAAATATTCGTAATATTTTTTAAACGTCTACAAATAGTTACTTTTTTTGTACAGTGCAACACAACAGAGGGCATCATGGCACTGATTTTAAATCATTACTTGCACATGTACATTTATTTATCAAGTCTTATCAGGTCAGTCTTGTCATGTGACAGGTCAATCATTATACTACTTCTGGTGGTTTCAAAATGAGGAGCAGATATGCAAAAGACCATCCAGCATATTTAGCAAACTTGCTGTCAATGCCATAGCGAAGCTTCAGAGGCTCAACAAGCTCATGGATATCGGTGACCCACATCTGTTATCAAAGTCAGACCAGTAGAATCAAATGGTAACAATCAGGTTCTGATGCAACAAAGGTTTAAATTGTTTATATTATTGGTTGTTTAAAGGGCTAAAACACTCAAATCCTAAATGGCCCATTTTACCTGACCCAGTTCTGCTGAGTTCCTCCTATATGACAGGACAAAATGTTCAATGTTGTAAAACATTGACCACATTGGTTGAGATCAGAATCAGAAGAGACTTGACACTGTGCTTTAATTAAATGTAAGAACGTGTTGTCACAGGAGTACTTTGGTGACTCAGCTGGACATGTGCATGGCCACTGTGACCAATCTCTAGCTCTATGTGCAGCAAGTTGTAGTGCACTGTGTATTCTGACACTTCTATCATATACAGTATGAAGTACTATCTGGCCTGAGCTCCCCTCATGCAACAGCTAATCTTGGGTGACCATGACCCTAGTGAAGAATTACTGGTTGTCTGGTGGACTGATTCTGGTAAATTAGTTTTTTTAGTAAGTGTTGAATTATGTGCCGATGTCGGCATTCCAGGAATACTCAAGATGATCTTTTCTTGCTCTGGTTCAGTCATCTAGTCATCAAAATTTGTTAGAAAATCTCTGAGATTGTTAAGCTTATTCATTTTGCCTCCTTCCATTAAATAGATTTCAAGAAATGACTGCTCGCTTGCTCTCTAACTATAAGTCCTTCACTTCAGTTGTGAGTACCAACTGAAGTGAAGGACTTATACCTGTGTATTTCTCAAAAGGACAACCCACTGGTTGCAAAGGTCTTCCTAATTTTTCAACTTAGCCCTTAAAGCTCATCATGTGGTGAGGGACAGAAAGACTCCTTATAGTGCAACAGCTTATGGTATGATGAAGAAGAATAAATTATCTTGTGAAATGATTTGATCTGGAGGCTAAAATACCCACATTTTGTTTTTGGTTTTTTTGCTTTGCTTTTTTTTTTTTTTTTTTTTTAGCTTTCTAAACTTAATCAAGTAAGGACAATAGTCTGCAAAGGTAACTTGTGCCACAGTCACTGAAAAGTAAAGTAGGATGATCCTGTCTTTACTTTTACATGTGTTTTGAATACCTAATCAGTGTAAATACCTTCAAAAGAGTTACAAAATAAAATATTAAGAACTCTGTGTCGCCTTCAGCATGCACTTTATATTGACTTTCCATTCCCTGCTTATTATTATACACAAAAGCTACTAATTATTCAGTAGTTTAGCCTCTTCTTCCTCCTTCTCTTCAGCTCCTTTTTCTGAGATTCATAAAAATATATTTATATGCTGAGCTAATATTAACAATATTGACCAGAGGTCACAAAAGATTATCCGAAGCAGTTATATAATGAACTTGGCACACGATTTATGAGCCACATGATTGCATATGCTTCCAGCTGGGTTATTCAAGAATAAGTTTGCCACGAAGCTTTAAATAAAATTGTGATGATCTAACGAATAAATTTTCATTCTGTTCCTGCTCTGTAGCTGGTAGAGCGTGTCCTCTTTTTTTCCCGTCGCAAATAGACTTAACCTCCGCTTTTGTCTTGTCTGTTTTTTCTTTACAAGCTTTGCCCTTTAACTGTTATGTAAGTGCTGCTAGAGAAATACTTGCTTTTAAATCATTTAGCACGTTTTGTGGATCAATGTTCTCCCATGTTTGAAAAAAAAAAAACCCCAATGTCTATTGGATTGATGTTTGCCAAACCAACACTCTGAGTAAATATATCTGCATTCATTGAGCTGCTCTGCTCAATCACACTGCAAGATAGCTTGCACCCAGAGGGAGATACTGGCAGACCCTGTAAGGCGTCTTGCTGACTGCTCAAGTGCCTTTATCTGTGCATTTCCTAATGGCTTTGCGTTTGCACCGACTTTAATGTAAAAAAAAAAAAAAAGCGATAATGTTCAAAGTGATTTTTTTTTCCCCTCATAACTTAATTAGTGACAATTACAGCACAGAAATGAATGTTTCCAAATTTGTCCTGACTCCTCGGTTATTCTTTTAGGTTTGCTTTGGCTGAAAACTTAATGAAAATGAATGGAGTTGTAGGAAACTTGATTGTAAATTTTTCTTTTTTTTCATTGTATTGCGTTTAAAAAAGGAGCCATGTTTCATGAGAGCTCAACTCTCACTGTTCAGACGACCTCTAGACATCGACTGTACATCCTTTGCCGTCACTAGACAAGTAATCAATAGGCCCTTGTGAGGACAAAAACAATCCCAGCAGACCTTTATAATGTATCCATACACTTGTTTAATTGCCCTGCTTTTTCCAAGGTGCCTGCCAAAAAAAAAAAAAAGGGGGGGGGGGGGGGGGGGTGCCATCTGCTTTAAATTAGTACTGTCCAGGAAGGAACCATTTGATAGTGTATTTAAATCAGTCAGACAGGACAAGGAAAGGAGCTCATTATGATTATGGTGATCCTGGGAATCAATCACCTCCCGGCAGATGTTTCCCCACCACCCAAAAAAAATATTTTTGGTGCTGTCATTCTTATCATCAATCAGCTTCCCAATATCAGCTAAAAACAAGATTAATCAGGAATGACTGTGAAATGTGGTATAAGAAGAAATAGACAACTTTTCTTTTTCATGTTCCTTTCAACTCTATCTAATCAGCGTTTCTCAAAAAGAAATCACTGTGAGCAAGCTCCTTTGTATCCAAAGTGCATTTGAAATGTGTTTTTTCAGTGACAGATTTACTCAGTGTGAATCTCGACTGTCATGGCCATTTGGTATGTGTGTGTGTGTGTGTGTGTGTGGCCAACCATGCATATGAATTTATGAAAAAGCACTGACAACGTTTCCGACTTTATGCAACAACTTTATAATTCCTCTGCTGTTGGAAACTGACAGCAACGTCCTATCTACAAGGACAAAATAACAAAACAGCTCAGCAAATAATGCAATCCAGAACAGCAACAGCAAAAATAGTGGTCATGAATCTTGGGCAGCCAGTGCGGATGGAGTGTGTGAGGGCAATCAAGTGCAATCAAGTACAACACTGTGAATGCCTTTGACCAGAGGCTGTCCAAAATTTGCCACTTGTGTAAGTCATTGATTCTCTAAGAGAGCAGGCATTTTATTGTGGCCAGTGCCGGCTGTGTGGTACTGTCAGTTCTTCATCTGAAAAAGTGACAGCACCACAGTATGACACAGTTTAACCTTGCTTTACTGTTTGGATCAAATTTGACCCTTTGTGATATTTGACAGCAGTAAAAATAATATAAATGGATGTCACTTAGCTTGGATTTTGATTACTTTTCCTAAAGTTATGCCAAAAAGAAAATAATACATTTGTTACATCCATGTACAGGTACGGCACTTTTTTTTGTACATGGAGGTTGGTCAAATGTAACTTGTAACTATTCTGATTTTAGATCCACTGTTGTGGTTCAAATCAAGAGAGATTTGGGTGTTAGGGAATCTTAAAACTGTCAAACGGTACTTGCAATATCTCTGTTTACTTTTTTATGGGACAGTGGCGACAGAGTTCAACGACGACCTTGACACAGTCCTGCCATACTATCTCTGTTCCCACCACATTTGCCAAAGCTCCCACAAAGACTGTCACCTGCTCGTCTTTGAAATAATAAAACAGTAATACAGCACATTAGTGATCATATGTGGTGCACATGAGAAATGAAGGTCACACAGAGGTCAGAGGGTGCCTTGACACTGACACAAGATCTGCACTTGAAAGCACAAAAATAACCAAATTTAAATCAATTTATTCTGAGCTGACTGACATTAAACAAACTAAGACTAAAACAGAGATCAAAAGATTATCAAGGCACCTGTCCTGCCATTTCAGTGAGTGTGGGAAACACGTGCAGATTCCACACATGCAATGTTTCGTACCACTGCTTTGACTGAGGTTTTCACATTTAATGTTAATAAGTTTTGAATTAAAATTGATAATGACGGTTTTGCAATAGTGTATAATATAGCTATGACAACGGTGTTTAATGGTTTTCATGGTTATATATAGTAATATAGTAAAGCCCAACAATTCCAGAATATTCTTACAATATATTTAAACCATTAAACCTGTTAAGTTTTGATGTATTAGATAAAGGAGGCCAAACATTTAGTGATAATAGTTGTTTTTTTAAAAAACGGATTAGTAGTTCAGAATTTGATATAAACACTTACTGTATTAGCCTGTCAAAACTGATCTGGACCACACTATGAAGGCGAGAATAACCGGAGTAATATTAGGGTTCGTCTGAGTTCCTTGTTGCCAACTTACCAATGCAACACCAATATTAACTCCCTTTTGCCTCAGTTTAGAGCTCCACAAACCATTACAGAAACAATGAACAATTTTATTGATATAGTCTTGACTCCGTTAGGTAGCGTTCTCAATCTGCTTCTTGGGAAGCAGCAAAAGGTTTATGAAAACATGTTCCCGCTGGCTTCAAAAATTATCCTGATGAAAGTAGGGAGACTGAACCCAAAGCCGTCTGGAAAAATCAAAACAACAAGATGAAAGACACTATAGAGCTTTGTAGAGATGAGGGGAGTTGCTTGATTATTCTCTTTCATACACAAGTACTCATGTCATCCACTGTTGATTTAACAATATTGATTACAACCGCTTGAAATGTGGTGTTGATTTCAAGGCTACTTGTCAGCTGTCTCTGTTATTTTGTACACCCCCCATGGAGTCACACAGAGGTATATTCAGAGTGATTCATACACAAAAACCCAACACTGCCTATTAAAAATACTGAACTCAAAATGCGTGACACAAGATTAAGGCACACAACAACAACAACAACAAAAACAACAACAACAGAGTGCACAGACAAGCACACACTTACTCAAGGGCTTTGGATAAAACACATAAATAATAATAAAAAGCCTGGCAGAGGAGCTATGTTTTGAGCCTGCTCTTTAAAAAGATAAGATTTGGGGCACAGGTCATCTGGCACGCTGCTCTGCATTTTCAGGGCAGAGTGACTAAAAGCAGTTTCACCAGATTTTGATTCCATTCTTGGACCAACATAAATTCCCATGCCCATGATCACAGAAGTCTGGTGCTGATAAATCGTAAGCAAGTGAGAAACGCACTGAGGAGTCAGATCATTGTGTGCTTTTTGGACCAGAAGTTCAATCTTAAAGTAAATTCAGGAGGATTACAGAAAGCATGAAAGCCTAAAGCATACGTGACGTGTTCAGCACTTTATGTTGTAGTCTGTGCTGCAGGCTCCCAGTCCACTGGGGGAGACCAGAAAGGATGCATACATTTCAGTATGCTCATCATGATAGACGTCAAATTGAAAATAAAAAATACTAAGTGGGGAAAGTTTTCAGAGCCCCCTGTGCTTACTCCCATCATTGCAGTTAGTGAGCTTTTAAAGTAGATTAACACTATTGTTCCAACTTTATTACACTAGGGAAGAATTTCATATTCAGAGCCCTCAACATTTCATTGACTGCAGCACGTCATCTTGTGATACACTAACAGTACAAGACTGTACTGTCTTTGGGAAAAGGTAAACTTCACTCTGTAGAATATGTGATCTACATGCCTCATGATTGACCCTGACAGGTGTTCTGTGGTCAATTCTTTGCTGATACACTCTCAAAAAAAAAAAAAAACCAACTTCAAAAGTTCTTCTCACGCTAAGTTGGCGGAGCAACCCTTGATTGAAGTTGAAGGGTGAAGTAACACTCCCTTCTTTGGGGCCTCGAGGTATTTTTTCCATTCTGTGAGACAGGTAGCCTGGCGAAGGCGACTGATTTCTAAGGTACTGTAGCTATAATTAAGTTACTGCCAAAGGAGGCTGTGTGGAGTGGAAGACGTGCCTGAAGTCTGGTCATTCACTGACAGCTTGTGCCTTACTGTCCAATTCTATTCCTCTCAATTTAAAGTCTGATAATGTGGACAAATGGAGAATAAAATGAAGCATTTAACACTCTGCTAATCAATATCTATGAATAAATATCAATATCCGCTAATATGTGAAAGAGGTTTCTCCCCAGTTCTGCAGCTAATGTTTTTCATCCCATTGTTTTTGTTTTCCTGCCAGCACCTCGACTGTTTTGGTTTAGTCTCTGGGCTCTCATCAGCCTCATTTCCATCTGCAGGACACAGATGTTTGCAGCTAATTGGAAACTACTGTACTACATTCACTCAGTACCAGGAACAACTCTTTAAAGCGCCATTATCAGTGTCTGGTAGATAGGAAGTTCACTAACAAATTTACCACAGTAACATTAAAAGGAGAATTCACACAGTTCTGTGTGGTGTTTACAAGTTATTTAACTCTCTATAAGTGACTATAAGTCAGTGTTTCAGATATCAGTACTTGGATTTTGTGAATCACAAACAGTCAAAGCTGGCTTGCTTTCTTCATAGAAATTTCCACAAATGTGTCCTTCTAGTGAGATCCTGGCAATAAAGCATCATGCATACTTTATGTTATCTTATAAATTCATTATTCAATAAAGCCTTTGAGAAGCAGATGAAGCCGAAAGCAGTGAATAATAATAATATTCTTCGGGTTACTCAGACGATGGGAATGCACCTACCTGTGTGACCTGTCACTGCTAAGCCTTTGAGCTTTCCTGTACAGCCTCATTGCAGCCTCCTCATCAGAGCATTATCTAACATTGGTCCTTGAGGAGGAGACATCAACCAAATGTGGCTGATGATATTTTTATCTATTACATTCTCTGAATTGGTATTCCTCTGCAGTCACACCTTTTAGTGCCAGTTAAATTTGTAGCAAATACTGGAATTGCCCTCATAATTACATACAGTCAGTCGTGAGCTATTCTTAAGAACCGAAGCTGTGACATAGATTTCAACCAGATAGACACTCACTGTATAAAACCTCCTAAATTAAATGCACCGACCGTCTACATTACCACTACTACTTTGCTTTGTTATTACTCACACCATGCCCCATCGATCCCAAACAATAAAAATGATTAAGGAATGAACTCAAACTCAGCGCACAAATTTCTTTTTTGTTTGTCATTTGTACATAAAAATAGCAATGGCATACTGATGCAGCAAAAACATCAACACACTGTGGTGTTCTACTTTTTTTTCCTGCTAATATATTCCAAGTTTTTACGAGCATTTAATCTCCATTAACCCCCTGTCTGTGCCCATTCTATGCGTGACTCTCCTGGAATAGTTCCCTCTCTGTCAGATCCGTTAAGCAGTTTCTTCCATAGTTATTTCCTTATAAAACGTTTTCTTGCGCTTTTAGATGGCTATTGTTTGCTGTCCTTTGGTATTAATTTAAAATAATGGCATTGTGAAGACCTCTGTGGACACTAAAGAGCGGTACTTCAGCTTAATTTCATTTGACTTGACATGCAGCAGACTAAACTAGTGATTAATTTATGATTTGGATCCAGTGCATCCTCTTTCATTTTTTTTAGTTTTTTTTTAGCATCGTTTCCTCTTCTCTTCCCCTCTGTTGTTTTGTTTCTCTTGGCCGGCGACAGGGAGCACAGGTCTAAAGGTGAAAATGAACAACGATAGGTAAATATTTTGAAACAGAAAAACAGTCTGTAGTGTGTCCACTCTAAGGTGTTTTGGAACCCTACCACTCTACAGTGTTGAGTATGCATACAAGGTCAAAATGTGGTGCTGAACTTTCTGTGATTCTCACTTAAAAACAAAAACAAAACAAAAGAATGTAGAGGGACACATACGAATATATTGTGACAGGTCCTTACCTAGGGTGGCCCTGAGCGGTCAAATACACTGCAACTTAAGAAAACACCAGTGAACAGAAAAACACTGCAAAAAGCACAAAAAACACAATGGAAGTCAAACAAACCACAACAGAAGCAATAAAATAAAAATAAAATCTCACAAAACACAATGGAAGAATTGGAAAACACAATGGAAGACAAAATAGCTAAAATGAAATAGCTGCTAAATAGACCTTTATGGTGGAAAAAGCTCTCCCTTTGTCTAGCAAGTCCTGAAGAAAACACAACAGCTCCACCAATGAACACTGGAAAGGGATTATCCGCTTTTCATGGCACCACTCTTCAAAAACACGCCATTTACTGCTGTAAATGGAATGAGTGGACGAGGCTTTAGCATTCTGAATGGTTTCAATAAACTTCAGAGGCATGCCTGTCGCCTTCAAATTCCACCTTTCACGGGCCAGTCCAAGAGAGCAACCTGGTCTGGATAAGGATGGTATATTTTCCTATGCGCCTGAGACAGAAGGTCCCTGGGGATGGGGAGTGGCCATGGCTCGTCCTCCAGAAGCTGGATGATTTCTGCTATCCAGTGTTTGGATGGCCACCGTGGAGCTATTAAAATCAGGCTGAGGAGAGGGAAAGCATACAGCAATGTGTTTGGCCATGGATGGGCCCACGCATCCACGCCCAGTGGCGCATCTGCGTCTGACAGGGAGAAAAACAGTGGGCAATGTGTGCTTTCTTGCGAGGCAAAGAGATCTACGGCAACCCGGCCGTATCTCTGCCAAATCTGCTCCACCACCTGTGGGTGAAGCCTCCATTCTCCGAACAGTGAAGGTCCGCCCCCCTGTTCAGAATTCCTGGCATGTGAGTTGCGTTAAGGGAGAGGAGCCGTGTGCTTCTCCACACAATTATTTCCCTGGCTAACCTGTGTAGCTGCCGGGAACAGGTACCGCCCTGGGGGTTGATATAAGCAACTACCATGGAGTTGTCTGTTTTCACTAAAACATGTTGTCCCTGGAGATATGGCAGAAAATGCTGTAAGGCTAGGAGCACCGTGCAGGGCTCTAGCACATTTATGTGATTCAGAGCCTGTCTCTGTTACCAAATGCCATATACTGCTCTGCCCATCATAGTTGCACCCCAACGTGACAGGGATGCATCTGTGGTCAGTGTCACCCTGGGTGATACTGCCCCGAAAGGTACCCCTGCTCTTTTCCAGGTTGATTGTGAAACAGAGCACCGTGAGGTGATTCACTACCACCCCGGAATCTTTGATCGCCTGCTTGCTCGATCGTGAGCATATTAGATAATCGTCTATGTAAGAGAATACTCTGATGCGGCTGTTCCTTAACGGAGACAGCGCTGCCTCCACACATTTGCTGAACACCCTCGGGGCTAAGGATAGCCCGAATGGGATAGTTTGAAACTCGTACGCTACACTCTGATAAGCGAACTTGAGATATTTCCTGGGTGGAGAATAAATGGCGATGTGAAAATATGCGTCTGAGAGGTCGACTGTAATAAACCAATCGCCTGTGTGCATTGAGCGACAAAGCATTTTGTGTGTGAGCATTCTGAATGTGTACTTTCTCAAATGCTTGTTTAAAACACGCAGATCCAGAATAGGATGGAGCGATGTTCCATCCTTTTTCGGGATGAGGAAATAGCGGGAGTAAAAGCCCTGCTGAGCTTCTTCGCTCGGCACTGCTCTGATCGCCTGTTTGTGTTACAGGGAGGATAAGCGGAAGTGAATGGATGGATAGATGAATGGACGGAAAACTAACTATTGCGTTACTTTAAAAAAATGTTTAACCCTCTGGGGTCCAGAGTGGGGTCAGGTGTTCTGCATTCAATAAGGTTCCACACAAATTATTTATGCCACTCCAAAAAAATAATTTCTGTCCACTATAAAGGAGAACATCACAGACCTGCAGGTCTGACAGCAGCAGGTGTATCACTCCTGTTTTCTACCTGGAGACAGCAGTCGCCTCATTGTTCTGACACACAACACAAAACTGTCCACAACACTACACACTAACTACACAAGACAACACATTAACTATACACTCCAAACACGCTAAACGTCACAAATCTCTCACATCTCAAAACTCGCTCTCTCTCTTTTTCTGCTGTCTTTCTTTCTCTCTCTCTCTCGCCGTCACTCCTAAAACTTCCCCCTCTTCCTAAACAACCAAATGTCATGTTGCCATATAATTTTTGATTGGTTGACATGGTATATTTTCCACCTACACGAATGGGCTGTCTTTTGTTTTTTTATTCTTTGCTCATAAGCAGAGAGTGCTTGCTAGCGCTGTCCTTAGACAGTAAACGTGACGAAACTATTGAGGAAAAAACACAGCGTATATAGTGTTTATCATGACTCTGGTTTTATGTCGCCTGTCGACACAATTTAAAAACTGTTATTTGTCTTGTTACTTTGTCATCTTAAAGTGGTCGTGTGATTACCACGACTACTATATTAATAATGGATTGCATTTATATAGCGCTTTTCAAGGCACCCAAAGTGCTTTACAATTCCACTATTCATTCACTCTCACATTCACACACTAGTGGAGGCAAGCTACAGTTGTAGCCACAGCTGCCCTGGGGCAGACTGACAGAAGCGAGGCTGCCATATTGCGCCATCGGCCCCTCTGCCCAACACCAGTAGGTGGTAGGGTAAAGGACCACCTATTGGTTGTTGTGTCCTTGCCCAAGGACACTGCCTCCACCAGTGTGTCTGTCCTGGTCGTTGTGTCCTTGGGCAAGGACACAACGACCAGGACAGAGAGCCCAGCCCAGGGATCGAACCGGCGACCTTCCAGTTACTTCCAGTTACGCCCAGGTATTCTTCCTCAGCCAAACAGACCCCTGTCTTCCGGAAGGAGTTTGGGCTGTCCCCCTCGGGAAGAGCGTGAGCTCCTCACGCTGGGGACAAAGACAAATGGCAGTGATTTTGTTTTTATTTTCAAACCGGGGGTATATTCTGCCCTTGACAAACTGCCTGGCTGCTGAAATGCATGTTTTATTTCTTTTGTTACCCCCAAAACACATTGAAGTGCCCGGTGACTCTGGGCAGTGCTTGGTGACACTGACAGAGTGCTTAGGAGTGCTTGGTGACACTGTGCCATTTGTCCACAAGTCCGTCCTCCCTGAACTGGAGGAGGAGACTGAGAGGGTGCTCCTGGTGAACTGGAAACTTCCGGAAACCCTGAACCTTGGAGTGATTTTGTTACCCCTTCTAACACCTTCCTTCTCTTTGGGGGAGAAGAGAGGGGTGACACAGAATGTTGCAGGTTTGCCAGGCTGACCACTTCTATTTTTCCCTCTCCGGGGTGTGATGGTTTGTTCTTTGACCTTGGGGCAAGGAATGCTTGCCCCAAGGTCTTTGGTTCTCTACCTCTA
Source organism: Neolamprologus brichardi (assembly GCF_056152115.1). NCBI lineage: Eukaryota > Metazoa > Chordata > Actinopteri > Cichliformes > Cichlidae > Neolamprologus > Neolamprologus brichardi. Next base: position 16,360,832 of record NC_142109.1, read on the forward strand.
CCAGACTGTAGGCCTCCTGCTCCTCTCTGCATTCTGACCCCACTCTGTCTCCCTCTCACAGCTGCTGCTATTGCCACAAAGCCAGCTCTTGGCACCTGCTGGGGCTGAGGGTTAGGTTTTCTGGGTAAGCAGAGGTTGAATGCTTCTCCCTCCTGCTTTCTGCGGGTGCTTGTCTCTCTCATTCTATCCAGTGCTGGGCCAAAGAGACCCTTGGTTGGGTCACAGGCTGCATCCATAACGTCAGCCTTCTGAGCATCACCTAAGCTTGACAGGTTTAGCCACAAGGCTCTCTCACCCGAGACTGCAAGGGACATAACACGGCCACACCCTTAGACTGCATTAAACGAGCATACTGACTGTGCAACATATTTGTACATCCTTTGATAAATAGATGCTGTGAGGCGATCCATCTTGCTGGGCAAAGAAATGCTAGAAGAAGCTGAGATTGCCCTGCGGTTAGGGTGAAGGTGATATGCCACTGACAGCTGGGGGTTTGGTCAGCCCCAGTTCACCCATCCCCTGGATCTCAAGCTTAGAGCAGCCCTTGGTCAGAAGCTTGCTTTTAAAAGGGCTTGACCAATAGTGACTTATTTCTTTCATGCAGGCCGGGACTGCTGGCAGAAGCTGCTTCGATGGTGGCAAGGCTGGTGGGAGCCTCTTGTTGTCATACAGGTCCCGTTCTGCCCCTTTGGCATCCTGGGTGGCTGGCCATGGGATGCCTAGCTAGGTAGCAGCCCGTTTGCAGACCTCGTACAAATTGCTGTCCACCGGGGGTGCAACTTCAGCCCCACTTGGTGGCCTGGACTGCTGGGGAGGGAAGGTAGAGTCATCCTCCTCATCATCCACGTCCTCTAGGTCGAGGAGGTCAGAGTTGGCATCGCCCTCCGTGTCCTCGCCACCTGGCTCACCCATGTTTTGATCGAGGAGGTCCTTGAACAATGGGGGCATGAGCGGGGACTCTTCTTTCATCATGTCCGCCCAGCTTGTGGAGGCTCGCAGATGACGGATATCACTTGTAGCAGTAGTGGCCGGCAGGCAGGGGTCCTGACTGTTTGTTACTGCTACTCTCAGCCTCCTTTCCAGGACTTTCTCTGGCATCAACGCACAGTGTGGGAATCCCTGTGGGTTTGGCAGTGAAGCCTGAGCATGCTTGGCACCCATACAGAAGATGCACATTGAATGAGGTTTCCTGCCCAAGATTGTGGCACCGCATGATGCGAGGCACGGGCGGGATACAGCCTCTTTGGCTTTCGGTTCCGACCATTTGGCAGGGGTAGGAGCCATAGAAATGGTTAGAGTAAAGGGGTGAGACTAGGCTACACCAGGCTCGTCACGACACGTTAGCCTGTACGTAGCTAGGACTAGCAGCGGGGGTTAAATCCGAGCTAGTCACCACGGGAGTCAGCTCGTCGTGACACGTTAGCTGCACTCCGCTAGCCAATATTGTTAGCAACTTAATGCTAACCGAACCCTTGGTTGACTACAAGCTAATGCTAGCGAGACACTAAAATGGTTTGTGGCCTACTAACAAGTTAATGCTAGCCGGACACTGAAAGAACAGCTCACCGTAACGCGTTAGCCCGAGTTACACAACGTCCGCCTCCTCGATAACTAAAACCAGGAACCGCTGGAACAGCTTGCCTGATGCGATTGGTGTTCCACAATGTAGCTATAAGTACACTTCTTTCGTAGGACTTACTCAGCATGATCCAAACTGGAACCAGAAAAACTGCGTTCGGTGATGTACGGAACACCTGAGAACTGTTAAGCAGCTAATCCAGTTAGCCTGGATGCGCTGAGGGAGCTCAAAGTAGTTTCTCACAGGACAAAAGCGAGAATGAGTTAGGAGGGGCTGGTCGGCCATGTTAGAATGTGGGGGTGGAGCCCTGAGCGTGGCTTGACAGGTCTGTCATAGGCAGACGTGGTGTCATTGGAACTTCCTTAGTTGGTCACGCCGAGGCAATTCTCATAGTGAAACACTGAGCGAAGTTAGAAAAAGAACCAAAACAAGTACTGCACTGAGACAAAAAGAAAGGAAGCAGAGCATCGATCGGTTTTGTGAGGGGGAAAATATGTAAGGTAATGTGTGTTTTAATCACGATTCATCATTTATAACCCTGTAGATATATGTTAGCTTTGTTGATATTTGCATCAACTCTTTGTTGATGCAAATATCTATTCAGCCTATCACACTCCATATTTCATTTTATTTTCATTTCATTTTTCATTTTCCTAATTTGGGTCTTTACCTTACAGTATAAAGCACCTTAAGCCAACTGTTGCTGTGATAAATAAAACTCAACTGAATTGAACTGTAACTCATGTTTCCGTCCATTTATGAAAGGGTGTATTGTGTGAGGAGAAAGCATGCTAGTTACACTGTGCAGTTGTCTGGCTTTGGCTGGTGTGGCAAGACTACAACTTAATGTGACTGGCTCCAGGATGAGCACCACAAACTGCATGAAGAGCCAAAATGGCTGCCACCTGTGGCTGATCATTCACTTCCCCATCATCAAACCAGCTACACTAGTGTTTGCTCTAACTTGTGAAGTTTGACTTTTTTCTTCTTAACTTTTTTCTCTTGTTTATATCAGCATGGGGAGGTAACACATTTATTTCTTCTCTGTAGGTTATTTCAGTTTGCATTGGTAGGCAGCACCATTTGTTTGTTATTTTGGCCTTAGCTCACCCCAAGATGTGTTTGTAAATCTGTTGAATAATAAATACAACATCCATTCTTTATTGACAAGTTCTCTCTGTGGCTCTTTGGGACTTCCATCATCCCCCAGATGCAACATTGGATGATGCCAGACGGGTTTTCTGAGTATTTCTAAGTATTGATCTGCTGTGATTTTCCACACGACTGTCTCTAGGGTTTACAAAGAATGGGCTAAACAATCTAAACTATTCATTGAGTGGCAGTTGCTGCTAGAGGTCAGAGGAGAATGGCCAGACTGCTTTGAGCTGATAGGAAGACAACAGACACTTGAATAACCACTCATTACCAACTAGAGTCTGCAGAAGAGCGTCTCTGAAGGAACAACACATCAAACCTTGACGGAAGTTCGCTACATCAGCAGAATAGTATTGCTGCTTACTATGTTCATCCCTTCAAGCAGGATAACCCACCATGTCACAAAGCTCAAATGATCTCAAACTGGTTTCTTGAAATGACAACAAGTTCTCGGTACTCAAATGGCCTCTACAGTCACCAGTTCTAGAGCGCCTTTAGGATGTGATAGTAGATTCTCTGCACTGATCCAACAGATTATCAACAATCATGCTATCATGTTAATATGGACCACAATCTCTGAGGCATGTTTGAAGGTAGTTCTGAGGCAAGGGGTCCAACTTGGCACAAACAAGGCGCACCTAAAAAACATGGTATTAACTGCAGTGGAGTTTAGCAAGTGATAAACCATAAATAAATAAATAAGAAATCTGTGCATTTTGTTAGCACTTTTGTTAGAACTTATTTTCTGTAATGCTTTTTAATATGGGACTCAGCATAAGCAGTTATCCCAATGTTCATGGTAACCAGAGCATGACCCTATTATTCTTTTGCTTTACACGCAAGGGTTAAAGTGGGTTACTGAAGGTGCTGGAACATTGGTAGGTTAATACATGTAATAATAATATTACTAATAAATTGGTTCATTTTTCACATCCTGCAGTCTGGCTTCACTTCCAGTGATGGTGCGGTCAGTGCTCAGTAATAAGAAAATACAGACATCCAATGACCCACTTAAACCTTTACCAAATCCTTTTTCCTTCTCATCTGTGTGATGTGCTCATGAAGCAAATGTAAATGTTTCAGTTCATGTTGTGTTCATGTTTCATCTACCCAGATAATAAGTAAAAAGAAGTGAGCATAAATTGAGTAGTCTTTTTTTAAGTGGCAAGTAATTTCAAATACTAAACCCCACTTTAACCCATTTTTGTTTTAAATAGTTGTTAGAGGGTCAGGGTCACATATGAAGAGAATTAAACCAAACTTGATACCTGCTGTATGTTTCATTAAATTTAATTTACAGAGAATATTCAGGTGATATAATGACAGTATTAAAACAGTATTAGTATTGGAGACTGTTTTACAATAACACATAATTTAATTTGACAAATTTAAAAACAGCGCAGCTGTTTAATCACATCAAATAAGTTGCATGGAATTGACTAGCTATGTGGATGATATATTTATAAGACATTACCTCCAAATTTTTACTTCTGGGGATTTTTTCAGGTGCATGTGGAACAGTAGTGTTTCCCAGTAATGAACACATTTATTTCCCCTTTCTCTATTCGCCATAACCACAGAATAACAGATAAACCCTATTTTAAAACTGAAAGAAGGGATTTATCAGTGGTGGTAGTGGGTGGACGGGTGATATAAAAATTAGCAGCATGACTTGTTGTGACAGTAAAATGATTAAAAAGTGAGGAACTATATTAACAGCTTGCAAAAGGGGTAAAATTATTAATCACAGATTCATAGCTAAACTAATAATAAGAAAATACATTAAATGGAAAAATGCACAGCTTTAGATAATGATTCAGTTGCCTCTGACCTTCATCTTACTTTTGTTAGAGAATGAGAGTTATGTAACAATCACATTATCTTACATGTGCCTGTAACGTATCATAGCATAGGATGGTGCACAGGAGGCAATATCTCCCACTATTCTAGAAATGGCGTTTTTTTTCCCTTCCTCTAGCAATTTATTTTCACCCTTGTGGTTTGTGATCACTTTGTTGTGGCTGCCACATGGCACAGCACTAAGTGAGGTAAGAGACTATTTCCATTCATTAAATTGCAAGACAGCATGCACATACAGAGAAGGGAGGCTATGAGACACTGTATGTGTGTGGTGCATTAGTGGTTAAAAGGAAAAAGTAAAAAAAATATAGGGAGTGTGGGACACTTAAAGTAATATCACACTGCCCTTTTTAAAGGTTATTGTCAAAAGATAATAGCGTTGTAGCTAAATAATCAATCAGATGATATGTGTGCAATCTAGAAAACCATTAAATCACTACAAAATAAAGGTTTGTTGAATAAAGCAGAAAAAAACCCCCAAACATTTTGGATTTATTGTTGATATATAAGGCCGATCATGTGGTTTTGTGAATAGAAGCAAGATGGTGTAACTGCATCTTTAATCGAGCCCTTTAGTGGAGTCCCTTCTTGTTTGCAGTGGTGATGGACAGATTAATAGATGAGGTTAAGCACGAGTCTCTGTTGACTATGATGTTTGCAGATGACACTATGATCTGTAGTGAGAGTAGGGAGCGGGTCTAAGATAGCCTGGAGAGGTGGGGGTATGCTTTGGAGAGAAGAAGAACGAAATTCAGTAGAAGCAAGACAGACTACGTGTGTGTATGTGAAAGTGAAGCAACTAGACTGGTGAGATAGAGGTAGTTAAGGTGGATGAGTTTAAGTAACTGGCACCAGTGTTGGTCAAGTTACTTGAAAATAGTAATTAGTTACTAATTACTTCTCCAAGAAAGTAATCCAGTTACTTCACTGATTACTTATTTTCAAAAGTAATTAGTTACCTTATTACTTAGTTACTTTTTAAAAACATGATACACAACCTGAATATGTTATAAAGTAATAGACCATTCAGCCCAATTCATATAAACTATAATTATTTTTTGTGTTTACACTCACTCTTTCAAATAGATGAAAGTAAAACACAGTAAAAAATAAGTAAAATCAAAGATTTAGCTGCACTAAGTCCTGTCACTCTATCTAATCTATTTTCACCTGTTTAGCAGAAGTGGAGCTGTCGGAGGTTTGCCTGGTGCCAAAGCGTTCATGTCAGTGGGGGGATCCGGGGGTTTCTCTGTGAATTTCACATTCCCGGCCCAGCACTTCATATTATCCATTGTTGATCTACATGCGTCTGTTGCTGTCGCACACACTTACGTCATTGTTGCGAGACACCTTCACAAACCAAATAATGGTTTAGTAACGCAGTAATGCAGCCTTACGGGAAAGTAACAGTAATCTAATCACTTTTTTGCAATAGTAAAAAAGTAATCAGATTACAGCAACACGTTAGTTTTAATGCGACAAAGAAGACAAAGAAGTATATATATATCCAGGGAAATGTGCATGCATACAAGAATATGTATAAATTATAGTGTAAAGTTACTGAACTTCAGGATAACTTCTCTCTGTGCAAGTCAGTCCTCATATGTAAATGATCTGTTCCATATTAATGCAAGACTTTTCTTACCTGAGTCACTTCCTCCCTGCTGCCAGTCTCCTTTGCAATTAATTTAATTCCATTTGTGTTGAAGAAATGTTTGGGTATGGGACTGGAAACACAACAGTAGGGAGAGGCATCTTCTGACAACGACGCCTTTGAAGTTGGCGGTTCCTTTAAAATAATTATGAAAAGAAAGAAATGAAAACACTGCACATGCTGCTACATCTCAAAGACAATGCTCGGTGATCCTTATTCACGCATTTGCTGGAGGGTAATCAGTCTTCCTTTAATGTTTTTTAATGATATTTCAGTCAAGCAAAATTACTTTGGTTGAATCAGAATCTCAAACTTAATAAATACTATATCTAGCTATTGTACCCTTTAAGACAGATGACTTACTTTATTGCTTTGCAACAGCATATCTTGACTCCCAAACTCCCAGCAGTTAATGTTCAAGTAAAATAAAAGCAGGATTACAGAGGCGTACCTATTATTATGACAGTTGTGGAAATAACAGGAGAAATGTGTAGGCAATAATTCAATGCACGGTGTATATACACATAAAGTATGTTTAGTCAGTGATTACTTCATTGGTTTCAGTTTAAGGTAGTCAAAAGTGTGTTCTTGTGCACTTACAGACACACACTACATCAATAATGTGAGAGTGTAGTGATGCATTTCTCTCTGCCTGTTCACTTTTATATCACTACACGATGAGGGGGAATTAAATTACTATAGTCTCATGCTATTCCAAAATACATATCAATGCACCAACAAAGGCACAGAACATAGATTTGTAGATTATGGTTTCATGAGCCTGTCACTGAAGGGGCTTTTCGGAACACCCACTGCTTAGCAATGACGCTCTTCTCCCCAGTGTTTCCACTGTGTCCAAGGGGCACACAAGGACAGCGCTGACATTCATAATTAGTTTATTCAGTCTCTTGCTTTTTATCCTTCTCTCTGATTATTTCTCCTTCCCAGCAAACTGCTGCACAAACACAAATTAAGAGCTATTGCCAGCACAGTGATACAAAATGATTTTTAACTGTCTGTGGCTCCATCTCCTTGGCAGATAATGCCCACTTTGGCCATTCTTATGCATATTTTGACTAAGGCAGGTTCTTAAGATAAATAAACAGGTACAGTGCTTCTGGAGTCTGTTACAGCCTTATTCTAAAACGGATCACTTCAGAACTCTTCACACAATATGCCAGAATAACAAAAAAATGTTTGGAAATCTTGCAAATTTCTTAAAAATAAAAACATGTATATGAGTATTCACTACCTTTGTCATGACACCCAAAACTGGGCTCAAGTGCATCATATTGATCACTGATCATCTGTCAGATGTTTATATAAGTCTACATAAGGCCCCATAGTTACAGGTCATGTTAGAGAGCAATCCAAGCCAAAAGTTCCAAGGAGACTTCTTGTAGACTTCCAAGACAGGATTGTATAGAGGCAAATATCTGCCGAAGGCTACAGAAAAACGTTTGCAACTGAAGGTCCCAATGACCACAGTGGCTTCCATAATTTTTAAATGTAAGACATTTGGAACCACCAGGACTCTTCCTAGAGTTGGCTGCTCAGCTAATCTATGTGAATAGAGTAAAAGGGCCTGAGTGAGGGAGGTGACCAAGCTCATTCTGACAGAGCTCCAGCATCGCCCTGTGGAGAGAGCAGAACGTTCCAGAAAGACAACCATTTCTGCAACACTCCACCAATCAGGTCTGTTTGGTAGAGTGACTAGACTGAAGCCACTCCTCAGTAAAAAGCCCATGACAGCCCATCTGGAGTTTGCCAAAATGCACCTGAAGGACTCATAGACCATTACAAACAAAATTCTCTGGTCTGATGAAACAAAGATTGAACTCTTTGCCCTGAATGCAAAGTGTCATGTCTGGAGAAAAGGCACTGCTCATTACCTGGCCAGTACCACCTATACAGTGAAGCATGGTGGTGGCAGCATCATGCTGGGGGGAACTTTTTTGGCAGCAGGAACTAGGATACTAGTCAGGGTCGAGGGAAAGATGAATGCAGCAATGTGCATAGACATGCTTGATGATAACTTACTCCAGACCTTTCTAGATCTCAGACTGGGGTGAAAGGAGTAGTTTTAAGACCAATCTGTGATGTTCCTGAGTGGACTGAATATCTCTGGAGAGATCTGAAAGCGACTCTGCACCAATGTGCCCTATCCAACCTAATGGAAGTCAAGAGGTTCTACAAAAAAGAATGGGGGAAATTGCCCCAAAAATAGTTCCAAGCTTGCAGCATCATATTCGAGACTTGAGGCTGTAATAGTAAAAGGTGTTTCAACAAAGTTTTGAGCAAAGGCTATGTATGAATACTTATGTATATTTTACAATGTTTTTTATTGTGTAAAAAAAATAGCAAGAAGTTAAAGAAAATATTTTGTATCATGTGTAGAATTATGATGTCATAAATGAATTCAATCAATTTTTTAAATAAGGCTGGAAGCTTGACAAAATGGGGAATAAGTGAAACTCTACTACTACTACTCACTACTTTCCAGATGCACTGTATTTGTATGTCCCAGCAATCCAAATGTCCATTCCATAAAAGCATTAGATTACCAGTGAATGGGCTTGTTTCCTGTGAAAGTTCATTACACTCCTCTTAAGCTTGTTAGCATTACATCAGTTCTGTTTTTAGCATTTGGTGAAATCCTGAGAGTGGTTTCATCACCACAGATTTTCTGAAAGTGCCAGCTGCTGATATTTTGTACATCTAACAGTAACAAAGTAATCATTATGACAAACTCTAAAAAATATACAGAAAAAAACACAGTCATGCAATGCAACAAAATAGTGTCTGTTTCATCCGCATCCACCATCTCAGTCTTTTCTGTATGCAAGCCTGGCAGTGAAGAGTAAAAAGCATGGAAAACAACTTTTTCATATTGTTCTTCAAGATGATACAGGAAACTGCACACTAGGTATATGATGGCGAACTGCACAGAGGAGCTCACCCAGAGTATGATGTGACCGAGGACAACCTCTCTAGAGTCTTCATTAGGTTTCATGTAAGAGCTTCTGCTCTGTAATGGTTAGGATCTCGCATAAAAAGAAGAGAAACTCTCAGAAAATATGAAGCACCACCTCAGGCAGCCAGTATTCAAAGACCTTAAGAACTCTGGAGAAGACTGGAGATAAACAATGGACAATTGTAAATACTTAAAAAACTAAAAGTGATTTTGTCAGGGTCCCTGTGCCTACCCGGTCGGCTCAGTATGGCTACATATGTTTATATTCTTTTTTGTTCCTGCTCTCTCCCTTCTCCTCTTTCCCTCCTCCCTCTGCCTGGGCGGAGCTCACCTGCGGGCTCCTGCCCTTGGCCCACGCACCTGGTCGCAATCACGCACCTGTGGCTCATCACGAGTGTTCCAGCTCCTTTATAAGATGGCAGCTCTGTGTTTCTCGTCGCTGGACCGTTGCTGACCCTCGTCAGTGTAACCCCAGCTCAGTTAACTCTAGAGTGTTTTCACAGCGATCTTCCTTTGTAATCCCTTCGTGTCTCTGTGTACAGATTCCCTGGACCAACCCCTGTGTTACCCGAGTGATTGGAGTGTGAAGAGGAGCGTGAGGAGTGGACGGAGTGTGTGTGTGTGTGACTTTCGGCGTCTTTCCCGTTTGTGTGTGGACCCCCGGAGCCCGGCTTTCCCCTCACTTTTGTAAATATTCACCTGGTGTATCATAATAAAGACTCTTGTGCTTTCATGACCTAGAGCCTGCGCGTGAGTCCGTTCAGTCCCGTTGTGACAGATTTGAAGTGAGGAAAATGCTCTAAGGTTTGCTGAATGCGAAGATAAAGATGTGCATACATTGTTTTGGTAAGAAATACTCAAAGGTTATTTCTTCTTGATTTCTTATAATTTCTCATAACTGCTTTGGTTGTTTGCTCATACTGAGGCTGCTAGCTTGTTGCTGGCTCTGAGCTCTGGATAGCTTTAGCTTTGCAGTTGTTAGTGTTTTAAAATATCCATGTTTAGCTGGGTAAATGTGATTTAGGTATTTGGTGGTTTTCTTCTCACAGTTTATTTTGGCAAATGTTGTCTCCAATAACGTCCACTCATGTTAGCAAGTGGCTATGAGTATCCGTGCGATTTTTGTGCTGCTGCGATTGTTTTCATAATTGGACATATGTTAAAATGAATGGCCAATTCTGATTATTGTCCACTTAATATTTACATCTTTTAGGGTAGACAAATTCTGGCAATGCTGTTTCATTTTAGTTTAAATGTAAAGAGTTTGATATGTTTTAAGGAAAATATATAGAAATAAATATAGCAACAATATACAAGGGGTGTCAACACCTTTATACATTGTGTGGTTTAAAATAATAACACCTAGGTTAGAACATATATTAACATGAAAAGTGACATTATCTATTATTTGATGAAATTATTTGTTAGGCAAATCAGTGTTCCAAGAAAGAATCAATGAGTTGAGAAAATAGTTTATAAAAGTGTCCTAACACATTTCATCTTGCAAATATTGGGTAAAATAAACACATAACTAGAACCTGGAAGCTGCTCTAAGGAGGAATCAAGGAAAGCTAATTGAGAAAACCAATTTATTTAGCTGATTTAAAGTTTCATAGTGAATTTAATTACCACTCAGTGAATAATTTCCTCAAGTTCTTCTCATTTCAGACAGCCAGGCCCATAATTCTTAAAGCTGAACACAGCATCACATTTTTTCCCTCTTCCTCTCACAAAGCTCATTATCCACTGCTTTCTCCTCCTCCCTTTGTTTCCCTCATCCTCTGGCTTACTTTACGTTTCTGGTCCACAGCTCATCTTGTTCACTGCAGCCAATTTAAAAGCAGCTTAATCCTGAGGAGAATACTGTTGCCGCTTTCAGTTACACCCCTGTGATTGATGTCTGGTAAGATCTAATCTAATGTGCAACATTTGTGTGATTGACACCACACAGGTACAAAAGCCAGTGGATGCACACACAAAAAAGTACAAAGGGGGGTTTACTTTGTGCCCCATGCCTACTTAGAGAATACAACTGCATGTCATGTCTGAAATACTAGCAAGTCCTTCCTTGCTGATTGCATTTGAACTCAGCTTGCAAATCTCTTGTTGTCCTCATTTTTTTTTAATTCGTGTTGTCTTTTATTCTTTTCTTTCCCTTTCTTTTTTTCCCCTTTTGTGACAAAATGTTTCCAAAAGCCTTGATTGCCCAAGAAGGTGTCACTGGTGACATGGTGTATGAAAAAGCCAAGTCAACAACAGCTTCTCTACAAAAATAAGTGGGACATGTAGCCTGAGGGTATCACTTTATAAGCAAAGCTAAACTACTGGGATGTGAAATAGACAGTTGTTGCATACAACAACATACTTAACATTCAGTGAAAGTAAAGCACACAAGGTAGTCTTCTGCTAATATTAAAGAGAAAATGCAAATGTCAGACTCATGTCTTTCACATATGGCATGTATTTCTTCTTGATCTTAATAGTACAGTTCCTGCCAACTAATTCAAAGATAAAAATAAAACATTTTAAAGAGCAAATGCAATAAATGTAAAATAAATAATTATGCATGAGTTTACATAAAGAATTTCAGTCTTGGCGTGCTCTACAGACAAAGTTTTTTATTATTTCTTCTTTTGTCCATTAATTCTGCATGTACTACTGTATGCCTCTGTGCAGGTACACGAGGTGAAGCAGTAATCCCAGACTGTGTAAACTCCTCTGGGCTTGCCTCTTCTACAGTCAACCACTGCAGAGTAAAATTTACCCATGTTTGTTTGCTACAATGTCCATCACACATCAGTGACTTGTCAATCATAAGATAGCCACAACCTAAAGTACACATTGTTCTATTTAAAATAACAAATGAAACTGGAAAATCCTGAAACCACTCTACCATGTCCCCTATCAGTGGGACATCAGAGACTTTCAACACCTGACAGACACTGTGCAGCAACAGCTTTTCCCCCCTTTCTTTCTGCACTCAGGTCTGTCAGTTGGAGCATAAAACTTTCTTTGTTCTAGATGACTTTGACAGATGTTCTTGATTGAAGAACTACACTGTGTACTTGCAAGGTGCTTTAATACATAAAGACAAAGCTGCAAAGCTGATTTGCCATTTACGTAACTGTCACATACTTAAAAAAATGACACCACTCATTGCATATTATCCCGTTTGTATCACATCGTGGGACCACCCTTTCTTCTTTGCAACTTCGCATTCAGTGCTCTTTGTGTATGTTTCAAGACATGCTTGACAGAAAGAGTTCTTTTTCTTCAGCTTCCAGATCCTCTCCACTCACCCGGATGATCCTTCCAAAGCCAGGGTAAACAGTCCGCTGCTTGTGACTTATCACGTTAGAGAATGAGACCTTCTTTGTTTCTCTACTGACAGCTGCCTGACTTGACAATGTTGTAATAAATGAGCTTTAACAAAATGTATCTAATATTAAATAAATATTACATATTAGTAATATAGTCATTATGTAGTTGCATTAGCTATTTAACATTTTTGTAGTGGTATTTTTGATATATATAACATAGATACTATATAAAAACTATTTGCATAACTACAACTTACAACTTGAATACATTCTTAGTAGAAATGCAAAGAGATGTCTGTACCTGTTATAGCAAAGAAATGCAATTCCAACAAGACCACAACAGACGAGTACTGCAGTGAAGACACGTGGCATTGCTGATAACACCCAAAAAAGATGCTGCAGGTTTCCAGTGACAAAGGATATTATTAGACTATCAGCACACTGAAGTTAGAACTTCTAAACTGTTATTTATTTATTTTTCAGTTCCCGCTGGTGTTATGTGACGGCTGTGTGCAGGCAGGAGTAGTAGTAGGAGGACCCAATGTGCAGACACTCTGAGTCGGAAAGTGAACTCAAAACAGCTTTAATGCTGAACTCAAAAGGGTAACAAACCTGAGAATACAAAATAACCTTACGCAGACAGAACACACAGAAAGATAGGGGTAGATCACAACACGGACACAGAGAAACACAGGGCTTAAATACACAGAGGGAGCAATCAGGGAATGGGTAACAGGAGGGAAACACAGCTGCGGCAAATCAGGCCTAACGAGACAAACCAAGCAAAACCAGATGCATTTACATCAGACATGGACCTTCAAAATAAAACAGGAAACATAACACAAACTGAACTAAAGACACAGACTCACATGCAGGCACTGCAACAGAGGGAACAAAGACATGGGACCAGGGCAGACAGACACTGACTGGACACGGGGATAAAGCAACTAAGGATTACACAGAGACATAAACCATAAGACATAACTCTAACGAAGAAACCAAAGAATAGAAATGATAAATAATATACAAACTCAAAACCCTGGGTCAACGACCCAGGCATCCTAACAGCTGGGTCCATTCTTATGCCCCCAGTACTCTTTTCCAAATGCAAACATCTTTTTTGTTTGCTTCTTGAAATTACGTTCACAACTATAAGCTTTAGTCTGACTTTTATTCTGAACTCTCAAAATGATAACTTTCCTTTTAGTTAGACAGAACCTTTAAAGCTAGGCTTTTATAATTTTTGTTTCTATAGTAGTCAAGTTATTCATTTCTTTTCCTTTGGATGGGTGACCAGCACTTGACAGTGTTTAGTCTGTTGTTATGATTTGCTTAATCACTGCGGGGTGATGGTTAAAACTCTTACGTGGAGGTTCCTTATTATACACACCACACTCACTCCTATATTCCCTTGTGTCAATGATTGTTTTCCTGTCTGTGTTTAAAGTCGTTTATATTCTCGTTCTGGATATGCCTTTTTTATGTTGCCGTCCTGTTTTGTTCATAAATAAAGTTATATGACAAAAAACCCCAGTGTGTAGTCTGGGAATGAAGAGGTCAGCAATTTTAAATTTAGTTGTTAACAATTTTGAAATTTTCAATATGGACGTGGATCAAGTTTGAAACCTTAAATAGGTTAAAAAATGTAATCACCTTGACATTTACATTACACAACTGTAATTGCTTTATTGTTATGCCTGTGATTGCTCGATTGCTAGTTTCAGTCTCCCTTTTTTTTTAAGTTTTTTTAACCTGGAGGTACATGTGAATCTTCCTGACTTAATGGGATCTTTGAACAAAATTTACAGTAATGGATTACATTTACTTAAGGTTGGTTTGAGTTGGTTTGGAATTTGTTTTGTCATCTATCACCCCCATGCTGTTTTATCAATGTAAATCCTGTTAAGTGAATGTGCATAGAGAGCCCTGAATGATGATTTAATCCTACAGTAAATGTTCCTAGATGATGCTGTGAGCCTCAGTGTGAATGTTAAATAAAGTCTCAATGCTAACTAAAATCAGGCTCTGTGTCAAGTATCTATGTCGCAAGACGGGTTTTCCACACACTCCCCAGAAAATGTGTATTTGGGCAGATGCTGGGAGTGTGTGCATGAATAATACACAGCATTTCTAATGACTTCTGCGCTCTTGGCTGGAGAGCTGTTTGTGCTGCAGTGGGCGGTCTTGTGTCAACCAGTTCAATGTACTGAATTCTAAAAGCTTTGCAATATTGTTTGACTGCTCAATGGAAAATCAGAGGACAGAGGAATGAAGTATTTGCACTTGAAGGAGACTTTGTGGGCACAGACTGTCTTAGTGAAGTGTCAAACAATATTGCAGAGCTGAAAAAAAAATATGGGGAAAAAGAGGGAAAAGCATTTTCCATTATCTTTGGGCATTATACTTTAAAAACTCCCACAGAGTCACAAAGCCAGGTTGACAGCATTCAAATCTAAAGACCTTTGTAATGGTAGATTTGAGTTTTTGTTAAAAGTGAGGTCTTTGGCGGCGTGGCCAATTTTGATGTTTCATAATGGTTTTTAAGTTCATAAGCGCAGGTTTATGACATGATGCATTATCAAGTTGGAAGCAGCCATTAGACCATTAGTACACTGTGGTAATAAAGGATGGATGGATGTCATCAGCAAAGGAAGGCTGTGGTGCTTAAACGATGCTCAGTTGGTTGAAAGTGTGTAAGGAAAATATCCCCTACAAAATTACATGCTGCTGTACAGCTGAGATTCATCAAACCACAGAACATTTTCCTCTTCTTCTGTTGTCCAATTTTGTTGAGCTAGTGCCAAATGCAACCTCATTTGAGTGCCTCCATAGTGTAACTGCAATTTTATGCACAGATGTGCCATCCTGGAGGAGCTGGACCACCTGTGTAACCTGAGTAGGCTTCAGGTACCATCCCTTTTCCTGGGTAGTAGTTTCACTGTTAACCTGACCCTTTTTGCCTGGGTTGTCACACAGATTTCCTGTGGCCAAATTGTTCGAGGTGTTTGCAGCAAAAGAAGGATTCAATATGATTCTTAGTTTAGGTTTTAGTTTAATTGCTAAATGTTCTTTTTTTTGTTTGTTTGTTTGTTAGTTTTGGTTCTAAAGGAGCGGCCGTTTTCTATTTAAGAGACGTGATTATAAAACTAAATTCCATCATTCTATAATTCATGTTATTCATCCACACTGTCTATCATTTAAAAAAATAAAGCTACTACCATTTCATTTCATAATAGAACATTAAACACATATTAAATTATATTGAATGTAAATTTTATCACATTCAAATAGAATGACACAATGAGACCAAAATAATAACAATACTGTTGTGTAATTTTATTTTAATTGTAGTACAGTGGTGCGTAACTGTATTGTTTGGTAATTTAATTTTATTCCAGTGCAAATACCTTTTATTTTAACATAAAGCATCTGTTAAAATGCAAATGAAAAACATATAATAATGCAAGTCCACTGTTTACATGGAGTATTTAAAATACATGTGAAGTGATATTTACAGCATGTGTGAAGCACTTTGTAATTAATATTGTTGTTTTTATGATCCCAAAATATTTTAAGCACAAACATATCCAAATATCTAATAAAACATAATGTCCTTTTGAAGGCTGCATTTGTAACCATGAATATTAACAGTGACGAGAGCAGTGGGGAATGCTACATTATTAACATTCATATCTTTGACAATCTGGGTTCCGACATAGATGAGCTTTTATGAAAAAAATGTATTTATTTATTTATCTATCTATTTTTGTCTTGCTTTGAGACAAGAGAATCTAATCAGTGATGAGATAAATGATCACAAAATCCTGTTATTGTGTTTGTACAGGATGCAACTGCAACCCAGCTACAACTATATCATATGAAAAGGCAATATATGTAGTAACAGAAGAAGATTTTCTCATAAACGTGTACGATAGAATGGAGCAAAATTTATCTGGTTTGGATTTAATGGGCAGCCACAATGTTTCTGCATGTTTTGGCCAATCTGATTATAATATCCTCTTCACAGGGATTGCTGCTTTTTCTGAATGTATGCCAAGAGGACTAATATCTCTAACTGACTCCACATGAGTAAAATGAAGGTGAGATGAGCTGTGCAGGCTCTGGTGTTTCTGATTGAATCTTATGGGGAGATAACCACATTTGCCCATTTCTTCAGCTCTCCCACTGTAAAGAAGTAGTGCAATGCCTCCCTATATCTTTTATGTGAATTCTTATGAGTGCTGGGGGTGGAAATCTATAGCATCTTTAGACTCTCATGAAAAATTTGAGTGTTATAAGAATGCCTAGAGATTTCAATGGAGAGAAATAATCATGCTTGGTCCATGGCAGACACCCACAGGTATATGAACACTGAAAAAAATCAGCACAGTCGCTCATAATGCTTAGAACCGTTACTGCAGTAAGAGGGTGCCGGGTTCAAAACCTAGGCATGTTTCTTTCTGGGGCTCTAATTTGTCCCACCACCAAAAATATGTTGGGTTAATTGTGCTGCAGTACATTGCCTTTCAGCTGTTGCTAATACAAAGGATTAAGCACAAAGACTGAATTTTACTAATAAATGATATCTTATCAGATAGTTGATATTCTTGAGTCATCAGTAAGTATTTTCCACTTTTGCAGTTAGTTCAAGTGAAACTAATGAGCTCACTGGGTCCCAAACCTAGCTGACCCAACCAAAGTTTCACAAGATTAACAATTTAAATGATCTCAAGATCCCTTGGTCCAAACTGTAATTTTCTATTTAAAAGGGAAATAAGTAAAAACTGTGTCCTGATACATATATTTGAATACTACTGCAATGGTGGATAATTTGATAGTAGTAACCTGACAAGTGTGTATATATATATATATATATATATATATATATATATATATATATTAGGGGTGCAACGATACTCGTATCGATATTGAACCGTTCGATACAGTACTTTCAGTTCGGTACGCATATGTATCGAACAATACAGCATTTTTAATTTATTTTATCAACTTTCCTTCTGACGGTGCTGTCTGTGTTGAGCGCTCAGTGGATCTGCGCTCGACAGTGCAGCCTAGGCGGAGTAGTCGAACACAGATTCACTGAGCGCAGTGCAAGCTAGCGAGACAGAAGTTAAGCTCTCCTTGCAACATGGCAAATTGAACCTCCCCCACCCTCATTCAGATCTGGCATTTGGAACTATTTTGGTTTTCATGTGATGTATGACCCTGAAGGTAAGCGCGTCATGGACTAAAGTAAAACAGTATGTTGGATGTGCCAGCAATGTTCAATTACATGAGTGGGAACTAGTGTGTTAGCGCAGTTAGCTCGTTAATGTGTTGGCCGTCCAGCCCCGTGCCCAGGGCGCTCCGCGGTAGCTCGTTAAAGGAGATTTGCCGTGTTGTGGCGTTAACCTCATTTCAGATTAACGCTGACAGCACTAGTGGGAACACAACGAATATGACTGCACATTTATACTGACATCATCCTAGTGCAAAGACAAGTGGAAGCAGACAAAAACAACAAGCAGGCATGCTACAAACTTTACCCGAGTCATTTAGACAGCCGTTAGCACATGATTCTCCTTATGGGGACCTGATATGTTTAATATGCTGCTGAGAATATAGCCCAGAAGAAGCATATAGTATAGCTTTTATTTTGGAAAGAGCCATTTCTCTGTAATAAACTCTCTTTTCCAAAGATGAGTGATTCCTCAATCAGATACAGGGCTCGCAAAATCGCAAGCCCGATGTCCCGGGCTAGCGATTTTTCCAGTCGGGCTGCCCTGCCCGTCGGCCTATCGTAGGAAGGAAAAATATATGTCAATGCCTTTGCATTCTTTCGGAAATGTAGCTGGGTAATTATGTCATTGGCATCGGTGAGCCACTGTCAATATGTGACATATTGAAATCGCGTTTGAATTTGCGCTTGTTTTTTACTTTCACTTTGCAATCGCGCAACTGTGTATAGAGAGCGACAGTACTGATTGGTGAGTGATGATAATTTGCGCACCAATTCCTCTGACATCATCTTATCAATCGTTAGCTTACTATGCAAACATGACAAGTGAAATCTCCCGCAGCTTAAACATGTGAGAGGTTGATCGCGCAGAGAATCGCTGAGCGTTATGTGAGTGCGTGTGTAAAAGCAGCAGGATATATATTTTAGTCCTGCTGAGCCAAATAAGACAGGTCAGGGTGAAGAAGTGACAGCCAAATAAAAGCTTACCACAAAACGGAAAAGTTATGACAAATCAGACTATAAGGCAAAAAGAAAGTGCAGCTTTATGGTTTCATGGACAAACGAATTTCTGTGGCTGCAATATGACGAGCTAAATAACCAGGGCTGCACATAAGTGGTCCGCAGGTGCGCATTCGCTGTCAAAATAAAAAAACGCGCACAAGATAAGAAGTTGCAACGCGTGTTTGCATACATAAGATTTTCTGGAGGAGGACAGACATTTGTTTAGAACTCTTAAAGATGTCGAAGAAGCTCCTTTAAGCAATTACTGTGATGTTCCTCCACCTCAAAAGAAATGTCAGAAGGAGTCCGAACCACAAAAGAAGCGCATATTCTCGGAAAAGTGGTTGCAGGAGGTGAGCTGGCTTTAAACAAATGATGAACGCACAGAGATGTGGTGCAGAATGTGCCGTGGAAATTTAATAAATGACAAATTAATAAAAAGGCATGAACATTTTTTGTATCGAAAAAATATCGAACCGTGACACCAAAGTATCGAACCGAACCGAACCGTGAATTTTTTGTATCGTTGCACCCCTAATATATATATATATATATATATATATATATATATATATATATATATATATATATATCCTGCTCTCCTTGTGTGTGTACGCTACACAATTCAGCAGTAGCCTAACTCCACTTGAAATAACGCGCGAAGTCAGGATGTAGCGTCCAACTCCTTTTAATTAGTAAGTATTTCCTCATGGAGTAAAACTGAAATACAAATAACATAGCTAAAATTAACCTAGCATCATTAGCACAACAAAATTAGATTCCAATACACATCCATTAGCATTAGCACGCAACTACTAAAGTATTCATCTACAGCAAATATTTTCACAAAATATACATAAAATACAATCCTACAATTCAATACAAATGAAAACTTACAGACGGTGGTGTCGATGGCACAAACAAAAGGCAGATGTCGCCGGATCAAATATCTCCACATGTGATCCGCTAGGAACTAAACAAAACATGGCTGACTTCCGGTCACTTCCCGAAACTGGTTTTCAAAATAAAACGAATTTCAAAATAAAATTAGCTCACTGCAAAGAGCGCCTGTATTGCAATAAAATTAAGAGCGGAACACTCCCCGTCTGGTATCTGTTAAGATGCCATATATCAATATTCAGACCACAACATAACCTTTTCAGTCCTGGTTCTTTAAAACCATAACAACCTCCGTTATAGGCCTGAGGAACACTTTGGCCACTCCGTCTTTGACGACCCGGATCTCGATCTTGCGGACCTTTCCATCACCGCCGGGGAAAGTGTTTGTTACAAGAGCCATGGGCCAGTCGTTCCGGCATGTACTATCATCTTTCATCAAGACAACGTCGCCTCTTTCGATGTTTGGGCTGGTCTCCTGCCATTTACGACGAAGTTGCAGTGTCTGCAAGTATTCGCGTTTCCAACGATTCCAGAATTGGTCGGCCAATCTTTGCACTTGGCGCCACTGCTGTTTATACAGGTCCTTCTCAGTGAATGTCCCTGGAGGAGGTGGAACACTCTGCTTCTGAGTGAGAAGCATTGCCGGGGTAAGTATCTGAGGGATGTCAGGATCTGAAGAGACAGAGACAAGCGGTCTGGAGTTGATGATGGCCGTCACCTCCGCCATCAGGGTGCACAGGACTTCGTGGGTCAAACTGGAGGAGGGAGTACGCATCAGCATTGAGTCTAGGATTCTCCTTGCAACTCCTATCATGCGTTCCCACGCACCGCCCATGTGCGAGGAGTGAGGTGGGTTGAAATGCCATGTACATCCGTGATTGTTGGTGTATCTCTGAACTTCTGACTTTGATACAACTTTTTGGAACTCCAACTCTTTGCAAGCACCAACGAAATTGGTTCCACAATCTGAGTATAGGTGTTCAGAAGGACCTCGGATTGCAAAGAATCTTCTCAAGGAGTTGATGAACGAAGAGGTGTCTAAAGACTCTATCACTTCTATGTGGACTGCACGTGTGCTCATGCAAGTGAAGAGAACGGCCCAACGCTTACTCTGAGCAATGCCTCCTCTTGTGCGCCTGGCTATCACGGCCCAAGGACCGAAAATGTCCACACCAGTGTAGGTAAAGGGTGGTGAAGTGCTTAGTCTCTCTTGCGGCAGGTCTGACATCTTTTGTTTCTCTCTTTTCCCACGAAGCTTTCGACAGGTGACACATCCGTGAAGAACAGTACTCACGCATCGCTTGCCGCCAACTAGCCATATGCCAGCAGCTCGAATGGCACCTTCTGTGATGGTACGACCTTGATGCTCGACCTGCTCATGATAGTGTTTGATGAGCAACGTGGATACATGGTGTTTGCCTGGAAGAATGATGGGATGCCTTTCTTTGTCGCTTAAGTCAGCTAATGTCAACCTGCCTCCAACCTTTAGCAGACCATCTGCATCCATGATCGGGTTGAGTTTCGTTAGAGAGCTTCTCTTGGAAACATCGGCTCCCTTGGAGAGAGCATCTAGCTCTACAAGGAAAGAAGCTTGTTGCACAGCAAGAAGAATCACTGTAGTTGCCTTGGACAACTCGTCAGCTGTGAGAGGTTTACGGCACCAATGCCAACCATTACATCCGTTGGTTCCTCGGCTGCTTGCCTTAAAAGAACAAACCACATGGATGAGTGTTGCAACTCCTCTCCGTATGGCCTTCCAGGAAGAGAATTTTGTGAACCTCTCACAACCCAGCAACTTGTCCTTTTGACTCGTAACACAGGTTGTAACTTGTGGTCGTATCTCAACATCTGCGTCTGGGTTGATAAGCTCAAAGGTCTCATGTTGCTCGTCGCTTGGCTGTGACTTGTATAGAAATGTTGGACCCATGAACCAGTTGGTTCTGGTGAGATGTGAGGCTTGAACAGACCTAGAAGCATGGTCAGCTGGGTTATGCTCCGTAGGTACATACCTCCACTGGTTCGGTTGTGTGGACTGGCGGATTCTCTGGACCCTGTTGTGGACGTACACATAGAAACGTTTGGACTGATTATGAATGTAGCCCAGCACCACTTTACTGTCACAGTAGAAGGTGACCACATCAATTTGGATATCGATCTCTTGAACGATAAACTCAGCAATTTCTACGGCTAGCACTGCCGCACACAGCTCCAGTCTGGGTATGGTAGGTTCAGTTGGTGGTGCAAGTCTAGCTTTCCCAAGAATGAAACCCACATGAACCTGGTCATTTGCATCTGTTGTCTTGAGGTACGCCACCGCACCAATCGCTTTGGTTGAAGCGTCTGAAAAAATGCATATCTCTTTACGACTGGCATTGGAACAGGAGGTGGTGGTATACGCTCGAGGGATATGAAGATGTTGCAGTTCTTGAAGTGAATTTTTCCATGTCTCCCAAACCTTACATTTGTCCTGAGGGAGTGGACTGTCCCAGTCGGTTCCATCTAAGGTCAACTCTCTCAGCAACGACTTGCCTTGAACGGTCACAGGAGCGACGAAGCCGAGAGGGTCAAAAAGACTGTTTATGGTGGAGAGAATCCCACGTCGTGTGAATGGCTTGTCACTGACTGACACTTGGAAGGTGAACGTGTCCCTTTTAACATCCCAACTCAATCCAAGGCTTCGCTGTGTGGGTACTGCGCTTCCATCCAAGTAAAGATCTTTAATGCCCTTAGCATGGTCTCCTGCAGGGAAGGCTTCCAAGACGTCAACGCTGTTGGACGTGATCTTGTGCAGTCTCAGGTTTGACTCAGAGAGAGATGCTTGGGTTCTCTGTAGCAGAGAAATTGCCTCTTCCTCTGTGGATGTGGAAACAAGACCATCGTCTACATAGAACTCGCGTTCCACAAAATGTCTGGTGTCTGACCCGTACTGCTGTTCTCCTTCCTTTGCAGCTCTTCTGAGACAGTATATTGCCACAGCTGGAGAAGGACTGTTGCCGAATACGTGAACCCTCATCCTGTATTCAACAATGTCTTTGCTGGGATCATTATCTCTATACCACAGAAAGCGTAAGTAGTCTCGGTGGTCTTCTCTCACGACAAAACAATGAAACATCTGTTCGATGTCAGCCATGATTGCTACTCGCTCTCTCCTGAAACGAATAAGGACTCCCATTAGACTGTTATTCAAGTCTGGTCCGGTGAGTAGCACGTTGTTCAGCGAGATGCCATTGCATTGTGCGCTTGAGTCAAAAACAACTCTGATTTGGTCGGGTTTCCTGGGATGATAGACCCCAAACATCGGCAAATACCAGCACTCTTTACCTTTAAGAAGTGGAGGGGCTGGTTCTGCGTGGTTGTTGTAGAAGATCTTGTGCATGAAGGCAATGAACTGGTCCTTCATCTGTGGTTTACGTTCTAGTGTGCGCAGTAATGAGAAGAGGCGGTTCATTGCTCGCTCCCGATTGTTGGGCAAAGGTGGTCTGGGGGGCCTGAAGGGAAGAGGAGCCACCCAACTATTCGAATCGTCCTGAAAAACCTCATCACCCATTATCTGCAGAAACTGTTCGTCCTCTATGGAGAAGGCACGCTTGTCATCATCCGCTGTTCTTGCAAAGACTGTGTTGCCGAGTGAGTCGTCGTCCATTGTAGTGCTACGGCAACTGTGTGAGAGTCCCTTGACTTGACTGGAGTTGACCGTTTGCTTGAGAAGGATGTGGCTCGTACAAGGTCTGAATAATGATGGTCTTCCGTCTTCCAGTATGTTCGTTTTATAACAGTGGACAATGGGCTTATGAACCTTTCCCAAACACACATCACCTACCAAGACCCATCCAAGGTCAAGCCTTTGAGCGAAAGGTGCATCACCAGGACCGTTGATTTGCTGCCTCACCTTGTGAACCTGGAGAATGTCTCTCCCAAGCAAAAGAAGGATCTTGGCATCATTATCAAGAGGCGGGATTTTGCTAGCAAGGCTCTTGAGGTGCGGGTGATGGAGGGCAGCTTCAGGTGTCGGTATTTCATCACGATTATCTGGTAAGTCGTCACATTCGATCAGTGTTGGTAACACGAGGCTAACTTCACCATTTACTGCTTCAATTTCATAGCCATTTGCTCTCCTGCCGGAGGTTGCGGCTAAGCCAGCACAAGTTTTCAGGGTGTAGGGGTATGAGCCAACTTTGATTCCAAATAAGTTGAAGAACTCTGACCTGGCTAGAGACTTGTTGCTCTGGTCATCGAGCATAGCATACATTTTGATAGCTTGTTGTGGGCACTCTTTAGGGTAAACCTTAACAAGACATATCTTAGAACAAGATTTTGACCTGGCGCAATCGCCACAAACTTCAGTGCACAGAGGGCTTGCAACTGGTTCTGGGATAGTGTCCTCTTTTTCCGGCTCCCCGCCATCACCTGTTGGGGGACTTGAGGCCTTGGTGGACAGTTGTGGTGGACCAGGATGAAGAGCTGTGATGTGCTTGTCACTGTTGCACTCATCACATCTCAGGACAACTTTGCAGTCTCGTGCGAGATGAGATGTGGATGCACAGCATTTGAAACAAACGCCTTGATCTTTCAAGTACGTTTTGCGTTCTTCAATGGTCTTTAGCCTGAAACCACGGCATTTCTTTAAGGGGTGGGGTTTTTTATGGATGGGGCAATGCTTGGATATATCCTCTCTAGGATCTGGATCACATTGTGGGGCATCAGAAACGACTTTGGTCGTATGCACTGAGACTGGGTTTCTTAAATTTGTGTGGCGTGAGATAGGCTTTTCTGTGACAGGACTGCTTCCAGAAAGAGCAAAGCTGGGATCGTTTCTTGTTTTAGCTTGATAGCAGATGAAGGAAGTGAAAAAGGAAAAGGGGGGATAACCAACCTTGTAGTCCTCTTTGTATTTTGACCCTTGGGTGATCCATTTTTCTTGCAGGTTGTATGGCAGTTTTTCCACGATGGGTTTGATGCCACGGGCGGTATCCAGGTAAGCTAAGCCGGGCAAGTAGCCATCCTCTTTTGCTGAAAGTAATTCCATCAATAGATCGCCAAGATCCCTTAACCTGTAATTGTCCTTGTTTGTTATTTTAGGAAAGCTGTCCAACTTCCTAAAGAGAGCACTTTCGATGACTTCTGGAGCACCGTAGCATTCATCGAGCCTGTCCCAGACCATTTTGAGTGCAGTATTTGGGTTGTCAATATGAACCGCTCTTAGGCGCTTGACATATGCAGAAGATTCCTTCCCAAGCCATTTTGAGAGTAAATCCAGCTGTTCACTTGCAGTAAGGTCCAAACCCTTAATGGTATTGGAGAAGGCAGATTTCCATGCTCTGTATGACTCTGGATGATCATCAAAGTGGGTTAAGCCAGTGCTCACAAGCTCTTTTCGTGCCAGGTACTTCGCCATGTCCATCATCACTGAAGACTCTGGAGGGTGTGTATGAGAAGTGCTGGGGTACTGAGGAAAAGTTAGCTCTGGTTTAGGGTAGGGCGTATTGCTCTTTTGTTCTTGCAGGAGTCCCTCACTGTTAACTTGGAGGCGAGCATTTATATCTGGCTGAGCTGATGGGATAGGGGTGTGAGCGGTTTGGTATGCATGCGTTACCTCGGAACTTGGTTGTGGCTGGAAAGGTGTGGGCCATGAGTCTTTCACAATATACTCATCTTTAATGATGTACTTAGCCGATGGTGGAGGGCTCTTCTCGATGGGATGCTCTGATATTGAGAGATTGACTGGTTCATTGCGTTGGTTAAGCTGCATAGTTTGGTCTCTGATATAGTCGCTTACACGTTCATGTGTACTCTGCACCATAACTGGGAGACTTTTCCAACTAGGATGTGCTTCAACCTCTATCTCTGCCGCTGCTTCCAAAACTTCTGCTTGGGCAATTGCGGCTGCAGCTTCCTTTTCCAGATTTAAGGCTTCGAGATTAGCTTCTAATCTTGCTTTGTCGACTTTAATGCTGATCTCTCTCTGTGCGAAGGCAACACGTGCACGAGCAGCTTCTGCCTTGGCTCTCGCGTGTGCTGCTGCTGCACTGACATTTGATCTACTTGAATATCTGGAAACTGAACCAGTGCTTTTAACTGATGCTCCGTCTTGAGGAGGCTTTGACTCTTTAGGTCTTGCACCTTCGGGGTGTGTTTCGTCCATGTTTGTTGACATAGCTTGCTGTCGTGGAGTTGTTTTGCCAGCTGCTAATCGTCTTTTTACTATCCTGCTCTCCTTGTGTGTGTACGCTACACAATTCAGCAGTAGCCTAACTCCACTTGAAATAACGCGCGAAGTCAGGATGTAGCGTCCAACTCCTTTTAATTAGTAAGTATTTCCTCATGGAGTAAAACTGAAATACAAATAACATAGCTAAAATTAACCTAGCATCATTAGCACAACAAAATTAGATTCCAATACACATCCATTAGCATTAGCACGCAACTACTAAAGTATTCATCTACAGCAAATATTTTCACAAAATATACATAAAATACAATCCTACAATTCAATACAAATGAAAACTTACAGACGGTGGTGTCGATGGCACAAACAAAAGGCAGATGTCGCCGGATCAAATATCTCCACATGTGATCCGCTAGGAACTAAACAAAACATGGCTGACTTCCGGTCACTTCCCGAAACTGGTTTTCAAAATAAAACGAATTTCAAAATAAAATTAGCTCACTGCAAAGAGCGCCTGTATTGCAATAAAATTAAGAGCGGAACAATATATATATATATATATATATATATATATATATATGTGTGTGTGTGTGTGTGTGTGTGTTGGATGGATGTCTTTTTTAAAAAAAAAAGTTCTTCCCATATTGTTTGTATATGTGCAATCTGCTTAAATGCAACTAGGTGTCAGATAAATGCAAGGGAGCAAAACTGCAAAAAAGCAAATACCTTAGAAAGTATTGTGAATGCAAATATACTTAATTAGTTTGTATCACTGCTGCGAGTTCAGAACTGTGCCACATTACAGCCAACATTTATACATATGTATGCAATTATTTAGCCACATGTTGCCAAGCAATGAAGCAAACCTGACGCATGTTTAAGTCTGTATTTGATACTTTGGTCTAAACTGTCTTTGAGAACTTCAGTATTTCACATTGTGCCTTAATGTAACAGAAATAATGTTGCATAAAGGATTACCAAATGATTTAGAGTAATGGATTGAAATAATGGTCGGGAGCTCATGGTTGAATGCCAGCCTCTCTTGGAAGCGTTTCTAAAGACTAATAACAGAGTAGCTGGAAGCACTTCACTGCTGACCTCTCTTCCTTTGTTGTGTTTACAGTGAATAGAAAAGTGACTACAAACAGAACCATGATTCTTTATGATGGTACTACATTTTTAATAGAAAGATTCTGCTAGATACAGCTGTCTAACTGCAACACAACTGATTAGGGCAGGAGCCAACAGTAACAAGAGTTCTGTTATCTGTTTCTTATCTTGTTTCTACCAGTTCAAACCCAGACACAAACCTCCGTCACAAAGGTAACAGCAAAATGTGTTGCTTTTCATCACTCTTCATCACTTATATGAGCAATGATAGTGCTAAAATCGTACCTAAACTTGGAATGTGGAATTCACACCTAATCTTGCTAGGATGATTTGTTTTACAAATGATTGGATGTTGCTATATGCCATGTTTATCTGATGTGACAGTCTTCAAACACTAGCAAGCTTTCTTCTTAGTATCTGTTTGTACATTATTAAATGACTGACAAATTACAATCACTACAGTAAACTGAGCTGAAACTGACCTCCCGCTTTTAAAAATGCCATCACTCCACTGATACCAAACACTAAAACCATGGAGCAACTACACTAATGCACTCTGCTTCAAGTATGTAATGCAGTCCAATAATAATGCTCATAAAGTGCATGCTATATTTGTGAAGCATGTAAGTTCAGATTCTTCATCTTATATCAGAGAGCCTTACAATTACCATGAAAAAGTACTGTTCAGTACTTTTTCATGGTAATTTTAAGGCTGGATGTTCCTTTGTTAGTGCACTGGAATGGACTGCACTGTAAATATCATATTCATGTTCTGCATTATATGGAAATACAGAACTATTCATTATAAATAACTCTATATGATGCTAACTTGTGTACTGACAACAGCTAATTTACCATTTCTTATTATATAAGGTAATAGGAATAATTTTTTGGCATTAATCTTTAACATTTTACAATCAATGATATATCTAAAATAGTAGAGCAAAAGCTAAAATATTCCAACTGATAAACAACTAAAAGCACGTAAACACTGTAATTAAAAGCATTTTAATTTAAATTAACCCGTCTTTTAGTAGCTGTTTTATATTTTCAACTGAACTTAAGGTTAGAAGAATTTTCTCTTTACTTTTGTTGCGCCATTTGTCCACTACATGCATTTTTTTTCCAAATATATGTGAGTAAGACGCAACAACAGAACAACCAGCTGGTACCTGCAGATCAATTTGTTGCTGCTGGGTGTTGCTATTCTAGATTTGCAATAATTGGGCATATCTCCTAAATATTGCAATACTGTTTATAATAATAATGGATTGGATTTATATAGCGCTTTTCAAGGCACCCAAAGCGCTTTACAATTCCACTATTCATTCACTCTCACATTCACACACTGGTGGAAGCAAGCTACAGTTGTAGCCACAGCTGCCCTGGGGCAGACTGACATAAAGTGTGGATGTCGTTGAAGGACTTGAGTGGTGTTTTTTGTTCTTGGTCTTTCTACACGTGTCTGTGCTCTGTGTGAAGATGTGTACATTTTTGTTGAAAAGGAGTAGTTGGGTTTTGCTCCTGGCGTTCTATATCTGCCCAAGTACTTGGTACTTAGTATTTAAATGTATGGCTTATGTAAAATCCATTGGAATTTTTCCAATTGGGCAAAACTGGTCATTAACGTACGATTATGGTGTAACCTTGGTTCTCTTAGTGAGAGACGGGAAGAAGGGATCTTGAAACTGCAAGATACTTGGCTACTAAGAGTTCTCTAGCATATTGAGACTATCTCTCCACACCGCTACATATTCCATATGTACGGGGTACGACCCCCCTTGGTCGTGGCGTGTGGATATTTCTTTAAGACACTCTGGCACGCCCGGCTACGCCCCACAGCTTATGTATAAAACAGCTGTGCGGACGTGACACCGGTGATAGTTTGATCGGAAAGCATCTCCGAGCGGCCTCATGGTGGAGAGGCCTAGCCTGCGTAAGTGGAGGGCTGAGGAAGGCGATGACCCGAAGGTCCACCCCCAGCACCATCACCACGTGCTTGTCTGTAGACAGAGGAGCCTCAAGAGTGAACTTGCAATGAGACACTCGAGGTCAGACACAAAGTCCCAGCTACTGGGCGTCCTCGTGCTGGCCATCTAAGTCTGTGAAACACAGGTGGGCAATACGCCAGGGAAACACAACCTGCAGCAGCAGCAGCAGGAGCAGGAGCAGCAGCGGCGGCCACTTAAGCTGTGGTCAGAGCCGAGAAGCCGCCACACTCGAGCAACGACAGGAGCCCTGCTGACCGCGTGAACCGCGCACTGCGGGCAACACACCACACAGAAACCGCTACACTAGGCTGGAGAATGCCACTCGCCGCAGCGAGGTGCGACTGGTGTGTAAGCCGGCGAACGCGGGCAAAGCGGCAGGGCAACACAGCCTACCAAGCCACTCGAGCACAGCAGCTGGCTATCGCTGTGACAGAAGCCCGCGATATGCGGATGACCCCAAAAGGGAAGGCGGAGCCGCCAGCTGGAGAAGTCAAGCCACAACAGAGCCCTGCCTGGCACTAGGCAGTGACACAGTGCCAGGGAGAAAGAGCCTGTCGAAGCATCTCGGCCACTCAGTGGATTGGCCGAGGTAGGACGAGGCCCAGGGCCTGTCCCAGGAGTAGAGCAGTTGACCTGCACCATCCACGATAGGGGAGGTGCTGGTGGCTCAGGCCATTGAGGGCCCAAGTGAGGAGCAACCCAAGGTTCATCACCAGGGCATAGCAGCCACTCTGCGCCGGGGAGGGGGGGTAGCAAGAGTGGGCCCGATGAGACAGTGGACAATCGGGAAGCATCAGCTCACAACGAGACACAACGAGGTCCGACTGGCGTGCGAGCCAGCGAAGCGTGGGCAATACGCCAGGGGAACACAGCCCGCAGCAGTACAGCTGCAAGATGCAGGGCCAAGGCAGCGATGCGACCGGAAGGGTCCATCCAACCACGGAGCCGCCCAGCCGTCCGCAGACGTTGGGGGGGGGGGCGGGGGAAGTCCAGCCCGCTGAAGGCCAAGCGGTTGCTAACGCTGTCCGCAGACAGGGGAACAGCAGGAGTGAACTTCGAAAATGAGACACTCATGCACAGTGTGGCAGGCTGGAGAACACTCACTCGCCGGCTGAAGAATCAGACACAGCGAGGCCCGGCTGGCGTGTAAACCGGCAAATCGCGGGCAATACGCCAGGGGAACACAGCCAGGACCTCCAGCTGATGATATGCCAGAGAGGACCCAGCTAAAAAAGGCTGGAGAACGCTGGAGACAGCCCGGAGCTGCAGTGCAGCCAGGGACGTGACTTGCCGGGAGTGGCAGCTCACTGAGTGGGCCCCTCCGGCCACGTGGACCAGCAGCATTTGGGCCAGACAGTGAGCCAGTCCCGCAGGCCGAAGAACTGTCAACCGCAAGGTCCGACTGGCGTATGAAGCCGGCGAAGCATGGGCAACAGGCCAGGGGAACACAGCCTGCAGCAGTGCTGGCCACTAGGCCCAACTCAAAGGATGTCAGGAGGGAGGAGGGCGGCTGGAGGACAGCTGAGCCTAGGCGCAGAGTCCTCCCCGCCTCAACTGAACACGGCCGTCTCCGCATACCCGCATAGGCCCCTCAGCTTCTTCATAGCGAGGTGGCCGCAGGGTAGACAGACAGTTCCATCAGGCAACCCTGGTCGGCTGACCGGTGCCAAGCAACATAAGCATCAACCTCCTGACAATCAAACCTCCACCAGCCCAGGCCTCAAGAAGGCGGGCCCATGGGAGGGAATGCTGTGGGAGGGGCCAGCAGTAAATCAGCAACAGGTGTGGGGGGGGACCCAGTCCATGGCCTGCCTAACTGGAGTCACAGCAGGGACAGCCATGTTCCCCATAGGAGCCTGCTCTCTCATTTTTGGAGACAGGAGAAGGGGGAGGGGCGGGCCATTTAATGCTTTCAAAAACCAAGCACGGTCTGCCTAGTTTGTGCTGGCAACAAAGCAGTGCATGCAAGCATCAGCTACTTCAGCCAGCACAGCATGCTCTAGGCTGCTTTCATGTTAGTTATATATTTGCCCTTTTTCACCCAGGCACAGCCACACTGCTCGTGTCTATCGTAAAAAGGCAAAAATGCCATACACAGACATGTTTGGGACGCGTGGGCTGCCATACTTCTGCTACCAAGCAAGGGGCCGGGGCCACACGCTAACCAGGAAGTGCTAACAGGTAGCCGGTGCTAGCCGCAACCTGAATTCCCCTTTCACTGTTTATTAGCCCTTGCATCACAGTGCTGACAGGTAAAAGCATATGCTTGGAACTCTGACACATTTCTCCAATGTAGCCGAGCTACGAGCGGAGCCCTGCTGGCCATGTTAACCCGTGAGCTGCAGGCAACACGCCAGACAGGCTAACCGGCTGAAATACTACTCGCAGGCCGGCTAACGATTAGCTGGCACGAACCGTAGCATAATTCCCCACTGTTTATTCCCCACAGTGTTAAGTAGGCCAACAGCAAACGCTTGGAACGCTGAAGCCGTATCCCTTCTGTATTAACACACATAGCAGCCGAGCTGCACAGTGCCAAGGCGTGTCCCTGCTGTGTTTCCTCACTGTAGCCGAGCTACTCGCTAGCCAGCAGCCACACAGTGTGGTCCAACCAGCGCATAAGCCTGTTTTTTTCGAGGCGATATGCCGGGGAAGGGGGACCAACCAAGGGGAATCAAGGGCCAGCTAGGGGGAACCAAGCTAAGGGATACCAGGGGAATACCGGGGAACACCAGGGCATACAGGGGGAATACCGGGGCTACCAGGGGAGTACCGGGGAATACCAGGGAAGAGACAGCGCCCACGGAGGATACCGAAGCACGCTCCTGATGGACGCACATTCATACAGCACTCACACACAACACAAGTGGAGATCAAACAATCACCGGTGTCACGTCCGCACAGCTGTTTTATATGTAAGCTGTGGGGCGTAGCCGGGCGTGCCGGAGTGTCTTAAAGTAATATCCACACGCCACGACCAATGGGGGTCGTACCCCTTACATATGGAATATGTAACGGTGTGGAGAGATAGTCTTGATATGCTAGAGAACTCTTAGTAGCCAAGTATCTTGCAGTTTCAAGATCCCTTCTTTCAAATTTTTTTAAAAAAAGGATCATATATGACATGAATATTTGAATAATGAAATATTGATACTTAACATTTGGTTAGTGGTTTGGCAAAAAAAAGGCCATGTGAATATAAAAAACGTGCTTTAAACAGCTCAGATGTAAGTGGAACATGCCTCCTGCTTCTGTATATTTTTTATACCTTTTATGCCTTCCCTGCTTTGACAAATGTCCAGCTGGGATAACCACATTTACTCAGGGCCTTCAATGATACTCATGGCCATTGATCAGTGGGCATTGATCAGTGGTTGTTGATCAATGGTCATGAGAATTTGCATATTAATGGTCAAGGAAATGACCTCCCAGCCTATTGTTCATTGTTCCTTCAGTGGGCTGGTTTCAGTCATTATGCAAATGTACTGTTCATCAGATGAGGCTGAAGAAGTCACTTGGATGAGGGATGAAACGTTTCTCCCACTGAAAACACTACGTCCAGATGAATAGAATCAATATTTGGGGTGTTATTTAATAAATCTATTTTTTCTTTATTGACATATGATGTCAAATCTCAACATAGATTATTTTTGCTGTAGTATGACACTCTTGAACTTAAATGTAGATGTTGTAGGAAAGTGCTATGGGTTGCCTTTTCTTTTTTATCTTGGCTGTTTTTACTTTTGGCCATTAATTTGCCTATAATGCTGTTTCTTACATCAAATGACTTTGAAACATTGTCCTTTATTTTAAAAGTGTCACAAAGTATTTCACTGAACAGAAAAGTTACAACACAAATTACTCACATGCAAAATGTCAACATATAGCACAGCTGCTTGAGCTACCTATATTTATTTTGTTCCTTCTTATCTATTTTACTTTATCGCTAATTTAAATGTGGACATTGGAGCAAACAAAACAAAAAGTGGAGAAAAAACTAAAGATGAGGAGTGCTCACCTGCAGTGTGCACTCCTGTTTTATTTATGAAGGCTCTGCCAGGCACAATGGAGACAAATTACCTTTTAACAATGTGAAATAGAATTTTGTTTACAAGGCTACGCTTCTCCTTGCTTTTTCAAATGAGATTTTTCGCAGCCTCCTCATTTGTATCTCACAGCATTATCGTCTCAATCTTTCAAAACCAATCAGTCTCAAGAAAACAACAGAAAAAAGAAGGATGAATCGCTGCTTTTCATAAAACAAGCCATTAGGTGTATTTATGAATGCGCACCACATCAGCCACAGACATCCCCCTCCTTCACCCTCCCTCCAAACCACCCCTCAGTTAAGTCATTTTAGTGACATGTATTTAAAGCCCAGAAGAGTCTATAGCATGGTAGAGTACCCTCTTTGAAACGCTGTACTTGGAGAGATTTGGAAATTGTTTACACTATCTGAAAAGAGACAGGCAGCAATGAGAGCACACTCAACTAAAACACAACCGTATCAGTGCATCGCAGAGCTCGTGTGAACAACCATAAGCCTTGAATCCATTTCACAGATTATCAACATTTGATACTAAGGTTAAGTAAGCAAAGCATATAGTCTTTGTTTGCAAAATACAACCAGGGATTTTGGCAGACAAAATCAGCATCTGTTAAATCCGCTCTTTCTAGCTAACTTTATGTATTGGTCTTTTGTTTGAATTGTTGTCTTTATTTCTTTTCCCACGGACAACTGTTCTTCTATATTTTCTTTATAGTTTTTTTTTTTTAATAGGTTTTTCTCTTAAGATTTATAACTGGCGAGGTTAAAACGTATTATTTTAAAGTTACAATTGTTCCACACTGCTGTAACTTTACACACAACTCCACAGCACAGAGAAAAGAGAACAAATAGTCATTATATTACGCTGTATACATTAGAACCTTTAACTGTAAAGAAATATGTAATTACAATAGCAAATTCACCATTACCACCTAACCTATGCAAGCTACCACAAAATGCTGCTACTAAACACTTCAAATCCTTACCTAATGATACACCTCACTTGTTGGTAACTGAAGTGTAATTGTTTGAATTTTTTTCTTTCTAACTGTGACCATAATATACTACTTACCTAATATCTATTTTGTGCCCCCCCTCCAAAAAAAACATTAAAATAAGATACTAAAAATTTATATTTTCAGGATCTTGATCATTAGTAAAAACACAGAGAGACCACTGTAGGCTTTCTCAAAGAGGCTGATAGTGATGAGCTGATTTAAAATGGCAAATTGATTTGTTATTGTCAGTTTGCAGTACTCAGTTTACATGAACTGATTAATGTTTCATGCCATGCTGGGGAAAGGCACCACACGTTTCTGTTCATTAATTGCAATAGATTTTTAAGCCCTTGAATAAAGTAGACAATTGGTATTCTGATTGTGTGGGTTGCATTTAGTTCTGAGTCACTTCATGAACTATTGGATCTTGGCAGATTTGAAATCCCTTGAAAAAACCAAGTATGCGGTGGCTTTAGACATCCTGAAAAATACAGAGTGTAGCTTTCCCAAAAGTTTTTGCTCAATCACTTCTATAAAAATAGTAACAGTTTTGAAACTGGGCTTGTGTATAGCACATATATATTTATTAGTATGTACACTTGAATCATCGTGATGGCTATCTCCTTTCCCTTTACAAGTGCTATACGGCTTGTCTTTTATTCAAGTAAGTGGTTCCTGCAGTTTTTAAATTAAATAATTTATTGTTTGTTCTGCTTATGTTTAGTATTTTACCATGTATTACTAGAATGGACAGTGCTATTTCCTATTTAGCCATTGGCTCTTACATTTTTACACAAAAAAGGAAAAAAACACACACACACACACACACACACAACCTGACAAAAAAGTGATTTTCCACAACGCAGCAGACTTGTCAAAACAGGCAGCCATAACTACAGAAATGCTATCTTCAGACCAACCCACCTCGTTGCTTTGGTCTTTGTAGAAGGAATGAGTGCTGTTAAAATTTTACAACTGAGAGATGGAGCAATGTATTGTACATTTTTCATAATTTAACAAAAAGCTTCTTGATGATAGGTGTCCAGAAAAAATAGGCCAACATGTATTCCTCTGCTCTCTGTGTCTGTCAGCAAAGACGAGATACCATGTGGTTTCTTCAGCACCACACGCTAATGTGCTCACTGTAGTGCTTCCAAACCTGCTGTGCTGGATAGAATATCAAGATGGAAGAGGCGTAAACAGTGCCCCCTCCTCCTCCACCCACAAGCAATAGAATAGTGCTGATGGACAAAATAAAAAACAGAAAAACATGGCTTTCTTTTAGCCTGGTTTGAGTCAGCAGGGACAAGAGGTGACAGAGGTAAATTGAGGTCATCAAATACAAAAGAGAATATAGCATTTTGCTTTGAGTGATTGATATGTTGTTGACCAAGTGATAACTCTAAAATTCCCCCTCTCTCATGTTTTTTCTCTCAAAGCCCTGATTGAACTGGTACAACTCCAAGAAGGATCTGTGGCAGTTATTCCTTACTGAATGCCAAGGCACCCTACAATATCAATGGAATTTGGCTCTAATATGGCAACAGTTATTTATAGATACCATCTGGAGCAGGGACATTAGAGAATCTGTTTATATTTAACCATGCCAGCAGACATGGCTGATCATTAAGCTGATAGGGAGTAAAATTAAAAAGTTTAGTTGCTTTTGTAGAATCCTTTTTAGGAAACATAGTGACTAAAGATGGCCAGTGAAGGAAATGTAAATGTAAAACTCTAAGCATAATGTTGTGTTTACAAGGTTCTATAATAAAGGAAGCAAATTAGTAGATGATGTTATCCTGTCAGACCAGGGGTGCCGCTAATGAGGCTGGGTAAGAAAGAGGGGAGAAGAAGAAAGTAGAGAGGGTAACAAGATGGAGTGCCGCTGTAAAGCCTGAAATAAAGTGTTGAACCCAGACGTCGCCTCCGCTGCCTGATTACAAACTCAACAAATGGTGACGAAGATGAGCGCTTCAGTACCGAGCCCACCGCCCTTTTTGCAACATGCGGGTGAGCCGCCAATACCGTTTATGACGTGGCGCAAATTCTTTGAGAACTACATGCTAGTGATAAATGCTACGGGAGATGCATGGCCGGAGGCGAGACGACGAGCCGTCTTATTACATTGCTTGGGACCAGAGGGACAACGACTGTTCTACAAACTGCCGAATCAAGGTACAATGTTTGCTGACGCCATGACTGTGCTTGAAAACCACTTTGTCCCTAAAGTGAATGTAGTGGCATGCAGGCACACATTCAGACAGCGAGTTCAGCGGGCTGATGAAACTGTGACCCAGTATGTTGCTGCCCTCAGAGCGTTAGCTGTGCCATGTGGTTTTGGAATAATGGAGGGTGAAATGATTCGGGATCAACTTGTTGCTAATGCTAATCTCAGTGTTGTTAAAGATAAATTGCTGCTGGAGGAGGACCTTACATTGGACAAGGCAGTTACTATTGCGTGTCAGGTGGAGGCTGCGGTCAAGAATGCTACACTCCTCTCTGCTGCGCCCACGGCCCAGACTGCTGCAGTACAAGCTGTGGAGGTGAAGGACGCACGTCTTCGGGGAAAAAGAGGAGCGCGACCAGCTCAAGCTTGGGGACCTACATCTAAAGAATGGCACAAAAAGGCAAGTGATAAAGAGCAACAGCGTCATTGTTTCAGATGTGGATCCGAGAAACACCTGGCTAATGATAAAAACTGGCCAAGTTTAGGGGGCCGACAGCGCAGGAGGCCAAAACAGTTCAGTTCCGGAGGCCGACCATGCGAATGGCAGTGGCAGTGGGGCAGGTCCGGAGGCCGGCCACGCAGTAGGCAGTGGCGTGGAAACAGTTCTGGGGCCAACCGTGCGAACGGCGACGGCGAGGAAGCAGTTCTGGAGGCCGACCGTGCAGACGGCGACGGCGGCGAGGAAGCAGTTCTGGGGGCCGATCGTGCGGATGGCGACGGCGGCGTGAAAGCAAGTCCGGGGGCCGGCCACGGTGACAAAGATGCCGACCGTGCGGACGGCGACGGCGGCGTGAAAGCAAGTCCGGGGGCCGGCCACGGTGACAAAGATGCCGACCGTGCGGACGGTGACAGCGGCGTGAAAGCAAGTCCGGAGGCCGGCCACGGTGACGAAGATGCCCAACATGCGGCCTGGCAGATGACCGACGGTGTTGAGGCGGCAGTTGGGGACCTGAAGGCTGCGTGGCCTTCGCAGCACCAGACGAGACGGAAGCTGAGGCAGAGGCTGGACCAGACGAGACGGAAGCTGAGGCAGAGGCTGGACCAGACGAGACGGAAGCTGAGGCAGAGGCTGGACCAGGCAACAGCGTGGGTGGAGACACTGACGCTGGACCAGGCGACGGCGTGGGTGGAGACACTGACGCTGGACCAGGCGACGGCGTGGGTGGAAACACTGACGCTGGACCAGGCGACGGCGTGGGTGGAGCTGAGGCAGGACCAGACGAAGGCGGAGCTGGACCAAACGAAGGCGGAGGACCTCTGGCAGGGACAGAACAGAACCAGCAGGTGCGGGGACCTCTGGCAGAGACGGAACAGAACCAGCAGGTGCGGGGACCTCTGGCGGGCGCAGAACTGACTGCAGCTGCGCGGAGCACCGACCCTGCTCAGGCAGCGACAGCCGGGTGCAGTCCTCAGCTGGGTTCTTAGCCTCCAGGGGTCCAGAGTCTGCTGGGGGCCGAAACCCAGCCTCTGGGGAGGCCCTGGGGCGAATAACAGTCTCTAAATTAGCCAGTTTCTGAGAAACTAGAGTGGTTTTATTGGGTTTGTCTCTCCGCTTAAAATGGGTGCTAGGAACGGGATTCAAAATGGGTGGCACAGACACAGCCTCCAGTATGGAGGGAGCGAGTGACCGGGCTAATGGAATAGATGCAGGCTGGGCTAATGAACTGGCTAAAGGCTGATGTACTGTTTGAGGTGAGACTACCACGAAGGTAGGTAAGCGCCGTGAACTGTCTCTACTCTCCCCATGAACAGCCCCAGAAAACACAGTCCCAGAAGCACCAGCGTCCTTAAAACTCACCACAGCTGGTCGCACAGGGGTCCCTGAATCCGGCTGTCGGGTGAAGCGCCGGTGGCGCGAATGTTTCCTCCCCACCGCTGACGGCTCCGACAGGCAGGGAAAAACCCCTGGGGGGTCGGGCCGTGAAACCTCCGGTGGGTGAATCTGAGACGGCTGCTTTGTGGCGGTCGTTGTCCGTTGTTGCGGGGCAGAATCTTCCGAAGCTTGCACCGCTTCCTGGGCTTTATGCAGATCAGCGATTAAGTCAGTAAATCCCCAGACCTGGTGGAGATAGGGATTTCCGGCCAGGATAGCCTCAATGGCATTTATCCCCACAACCTTCGCTCGTGCATTGGAGGTGTGGGTTACCCAGTCCACCAGGCGTAGGGCGCGTGTGAGGTTGCTGGATCCATCTTGTGGTCGCATCTTGTGGTCGCGTCGTACCGTCACGGCTGGGGCGGCAGTCATGTGGAGGTGAGGAAGGAGGATCCAAAAGCAGACAGTGGCGGAGGTGCAAGTGGGTTTTATTTACAGTGCACAAATAACCAAGGTGTGGGCAGAACTGAACATAAACCTAAACTGGAAAAGCTAATACAAAAGGAGGACATGGAGCGAGGGGCAGAGAGACGCGGAGCAGAGACACAAATGAACACAGACGACGCGACGAAAAGCACAGGCAGACACCAACTATAAATACACACACCAGGTAATCAGGAAATGGCACACAGGAGGGCAACACAGCTGGGAGGAATCAGGGCTGACGGGACAGGGGAAATGTAAACTGAACATACTCACATCAGACAGAGACCTTCACAATAAAACAGGAAACTCAGACACGAGGAACCAAACAAGACACAGAACTAAACAGACAGCTTCACAAACAGGCGGGGTGACACGATAGACAGACAGAGACACAGACGCAGACTCAAAGGCAGACCCAATATAACACATAGAACTCAAACAATAATAATCAACATCATCATAATAAACTAGAAAATGATAATAAACTGAAAGCGCTGGGTCACCGACCCAGGACCATGACAGTAGCAGTGGTCAGGGAAGTAGTTGTTCCTGAGTTTACAGTTTTATGTGTTGATGATCACAAACTGATGACTGCAGCATGTGATAAGATTACATGCAAAATGAACATTGAAACACCACAGGGAAACTGTCAGGTTCTGGAGTTAATTGTGGATACAGGAGCTTCAGTATCTATCCTTCCAGAAGCCATCTACAAAGAACATTTTGCACCCTGTGCTTTGACTGAACCGAAAGTTAAGCTTGTCACTTATGCAAAAGGTGACTTGCCTGTCATTGGCTGCCTGCAGGCTTCAGTGAGGGTTGCAAACAATGACAGAAAAGTGCCAGGATCATTCTTCATAGTTAAAGATGGATCACCTTTGCTGGAGTTGGACTTAATTAAAGCACTTAACATTGATATCATTGCTGGAAAAGTCATCGACAAAGGAGAGGATCCTGTAAGAGGATCACCAGCCAGTAAACAAACATGCATGGTGAATAACATTGATTCTTCTTCTTCGCATCAACTCGGAGCTGTTAAAGGGTTCATCCACAAAGTTCAAGTGAACAAGACAGTCCAGCCGGTTCGCCAAAAACTGCGGCGTCTACCACTCAGCATACGTGAGGAGGTGTCAGCTGAATTGAAACGTCTACTCCAAGCAGGCATCATCGAACCAGTGGATGCAGCTGAATGGGTGAGTCCTCTAGTGGTTGGAAGAAAAAGTAAGGGAGACTTAAGACTTTGTGTGGATCTGCGTGAACCTAACAAGAGTGTGATCATGGACTGTTACCCTCTTCCTCACATGGAG
The DNA here is from genome assembly GCF_056152115.1 of Neolamprologus brichardi. Lineage (NCBI taxonomy): Eukaryota > Metazoa > Chordata > Actinopteri > Cichliformes > Cichlidae > Neolamprologus > Neolamprologus brichardi. The sequence goes on from NC_142109.1 coordinate 16,400,658, forward strand.
GATTTGTTCACACAGCTGGCTGGGGCTACACATTTTAGCCAGATTGATTTAAGTTCAGCTTATCACCAACTGCCTCTTCACCCTGATAGCCGAAGCCTCACAGCATTCATAACCCATGAAGGACTCTTCCAGTTTACCAGAGTTCCATTTGGACTTGCTTCAGCCCCTTCTGCCTTCCAAAAGATGATGCGAACAGTCCTAAAAGACCAGACAGGAGTACAGAACTACTTGGATGACATAATAGTGTATGGACATTCCAGAGAAGAGCATGATGAACGGTTGCAGGCTGTCCTCCAACGCCTGAAGGATGTCGGTCTGCAGATCAACTTCAACAAAAGTTCATTTGGACAGACATCTATTCCGTTCTTGGGACACATCATTTCCAAGGATGGCCTGAGTCCTAGTCCAGACTACCTGACTGCCATTGCCAAAGCCCCTGCACCAAAGGACATGGCTGCTTTTTGTTCCTTCTTAGGCTTGACTTCGTGGTTCAGCAAATTCCTAGCAAACTATGCAACTGTGGTTGAACCACTCCGTGAGCTACTTTGGACAAGTCAGATGGGTGAACTTCAATGGACTGATACAGCAAATGAAAGCTTCAACAAACTGAAGGAAATGCTACTAAAAAGCCCAGCACTGGCAATCTTCAACCCAAATCTGCCAACGTTCATCACCACTGATACGTCAGACTATGGTCTTCAAGCTGTTCTGACCCAAATCAACTCAAACAATGAGGAACGTGTTGTTGCTTTTGGTTCCCGCACCCTGTCCCCAGCCGAGAGGAAATATTCAACAATTGAAAAAGAAGCCCTCGCCTGCGTATGGGTCGTCGAAAGATGGAGGACGTACATATGGGGACGCAGATTTACTCTGAGAACTGATCACCAGGCCCTCACCACCCTGTTAAGTACTAAGGGGATGAACAGAGCTGGCATGAGGATAGCACGTTGGTCAGCTAGACTGATGTGTTTCCAGTATGACTTAGAGTACCGTCCAGGAAGCCAAAATATTATAGCTGACTGTATGTCCCGTGTTCCCCTGCATACCACAAACACAAGTGAACACTCTGAACAGGACTTAATCACAGAGATTGCTGAAATTTCTCCTCAGCTAACAGCGCTTCCACTGGCTGACTTCAAAGCAGAATGTGAAGACTGTCCTGAATTAACAAAACTAAGACAGATCGTTCTTTCGGGCTGGCCGAAAGTAAGCAAATCCTTACCAGATGATGTCAAACCCTACTTCCTGGTCCGACATGAACTGGCAGCAGAGTCACCGCTGATATTTGAAGGACTCCATACAGACAGCACAAGCTACTCAGCAACCATGGAAAACTGTGGTTACAGAACTGCTTCAAAATTATCGAGCGACTCCCCATGCTACAACCGGTGAGTCTCCTTTCCAGCTCCTCAGAGGAAGAGCCATGCGGACTAAACTCAACATCCTGCCACCACCGAAGGATGCTGGACAATATGACCACATCAGATCCAAAGTGACATTGGCACAGAAAAGAAGTACACTTTATACAGACAGAAAGAGAGGTGCTAAACCTACCAAAGTGACTGTGGGTGCTTCAGTGAGAGTACGAAAGCCACTCCATGTGGGAAAAGGAGAGCCACAATACACCAAGCCGCTGGAGGTACAGCAGCAGACGGGTGAGAGTTCTTTCATCCTCAGCGATGGGAGAAGATGGAATGCAGCACGTCTCTCACTTGTCTCAGAGAACTCAAAACACACACAAAGAGCTGATACAGAGGCGGAAAACATCAGCTCTGCACAGACAGCTACACGTCCCACCCTGCAGAGGGACAGACAACCACCAAGATGGACAAAAGACTTTGTTATGAAATAGTTCAGAGGTAAAAAGAAAGGAGAAATATGTAGACGTGAGAAATGACTGTGAATGGAAAGTGCATTTGAGTTTCATTACCTATCTTTAATTCCAGCTGTGACTTCTGATAAACTGAGAAGAAGGCACATGGTTGTTCCTTTTGATTCAGGGTTGACCCGGGGCACGTTTACTTTGCCATTATAGTTCTTTTATCAGGATATATATAATACTGTTCTGAAGTTACTAATTGCCTCAAAAGTAAAAGGCTGTCGAATGTTTCATGTTGTGCTGCAAGGGAGAGAGTATTATTTGAGAAAAGGGGGAGATGTTGTGTTTACAAGGTTCTATAATAAAGGAAGCAAATTAGTACATGCTGTTACCCTGTCAGACCAGGGGTGCCGCTAATGAGGCTGGGTAAGAAAGAGGGGAGAAGAAGAAAGTAGAGAGGGTAACAAGATGGAGTGCCGCTGTAAAGCCTGAAATAAAGTGTTGAACCCAGACGTCGCCTCCGCTGCCTGATTACAAACTCATCACATAAGATCGACAGAGGCTGGAAAGACCCCAGGTGCAGCCTAAGCAAAGTTGCCCGTGAGACAATCCAGCCCAAAACAGCAGGCTGCAAAATGTTAGCAGGTAGGACATACATGGAATGCCGTAACCAAGTAGCTGGCATAGCATGCAGGAACATCTGTGTTGAATGCGACCTGTAAGTCCCAAGGTCAAAATAGGATACGCCCCATAGGGTGGTCAAGAAAGGCCGAGCTAAGATTCGAGACACAGATGGGCAAACTGGTGATGGCTAACCAGCCAGACATAACACGGTGGGCAAGCAGAGGAAGATGGCTGTACTGATAGATGTAGCAATACTAATTGTTCTTTCATCCTTGAGAAATACCAAGGGCTGAGATAGGTACTTAAAGGTCCTAGTCATAATTGGAGTGCTCAGGGAAGTGTGCCCAAAGTGGGCGAGTGACTCCAGCAGATCCCAGAAACAACATCCGAGATCTCTGTCCAGAAGAGCGCAGTACTGGGAACAGCAAAGATACTGCGCAGAACCTTCAAGCTCCATGACATTTCAAACTTATTTTGGATGCCATGTCAATGCAACTTAATCTTTTCAGGTTTCATTTTGGTACTTCAAATGGCACATGAGGAGGTTATGGTTAGGGTCAGCATTGAAGAATTTTCCAAGGCATGAAATAAAGCAAAAAGCAAAAATAATAATAAAAAAAAACATCTAAAATGACTTGGTGTGTTAGTCATACATAATTTTATGAAACCAGGCCCTACGGCTAGCTGGACGACTTTTTTAGAGAGCATTTCCAACATACAAGACGAGGTCAGTCTGATAACTCGAAAATGGTAATCACATCACAGCTCACCGCAGTCTGGTTGGGAGGAAGGAAAGAGGCTAAGTGAAGCTGGCAAAAGCAGACGCCAGTTTAAAGTATACACTTTACAGTCTCCAGCCCAGTTACTAGCTGCTGCCTGCAATGCAGTACACTGAACCCCCCCCCCCCCCCCCCCCCAAAGAAAAAATTACAACATTGAACAGGTGAAGAGCATCAGTTTGAGACAAAGACCGCTCACATTCAAATCTAAATAATACAACTTAAAACTAAAAATACCCCAATTCAGATCAAGCACGTCACTGCTAACAATCTTGTTACTGGCTTGGAAACAATGGCAAGTAACTTGTTGTTTCCAGTATGGAGCTTTTGGGGTGCAGGTCGTAAGTTTGTGAAAATGGGCATGTGAAATGCTGAATAGAAAGGTATCAGTTATATATTCCAAAGGCGATTTCACTGTCTTTCCAGCATGCACACAAACATTTTGTACAGGGACAGGTAGCATGCAGCGCCAGCATTTCAATCTGCTCTGCTTCTCAACCTCTGTGCACCTTTGCCTTGTTCGCTACGCTGCAGTTACTTAGTGGGAGAGAATGGAAACAAGGCACACTTCCCTCCTCTCAACCACCAAAGAGTGCAGTGTGTTTTTATTTTGTCTTTCTTCAGCCTGTGTCTTTATCCTACCCTCTAGTACTGCATAAACAGATAAATAACTATATAAGAGATCAATTCAGCAACATCTAAAAGACAGCTGTGCTTTAACAGCAAAGTTTCTCTATTTCTCACCCATTCTATACTTTGATAAAGAGGATGAAAACTTGCTTTTCACACTACATAGTGTATAGAATTTAATCCCAGGTCAGTTCACTAACAAGACTAAAATGACAATTGAAATAAAAGTTTCTAAGGTGCCTGTGAAAATGTTATATATTGTGTTTTGATGGACACTCACCCTTTCTGTTCAAATGGAAGTCCATTGTTTTATATAAATATATTCTTCCTTTAATTCAGCATATGTGGGTCAAGTCCATGAAGATAAATTAAAGTTAGATTTAAAAAATCTAACTTGTTTTCAGACAGTAGCATATGGTGTTGAGATTGCATTTCAGACACTTCCCCTCCGCATGGACTTTTTGTCTGCATGTGGCTACAAAGCCCATTTAAACACGACAACAAAAGCTACTTTTAGCTGCTCCCTTGTCTCACCACCACCACAGCAGGTGGTTTCACATGTTTTGATTTGGCAAGAGTTTTATACTGGATGCCCATCCTGATTCAAACCCCAAGGAGGATTTGTATCTAGAATCAAACCAGCAACCTTTTGCTTGCCAATAATATGTGTTAACCACTAGATTACGGAGCCTCCTATTTAAATACGACTACAAACAGACTAAAAACAATTTAGAAGATACCAGAAAGCTTGTCCCTTAGATTTCAGTTTTTGTATATCCATATAAAGACATCTTGGACATATCATAAACTGGGTGATAACTAGGTGGAACTCTAAATTTAAGTTTAGGGTCTCATGCCGTTCAATCAGCCAACTTTTTTTTTGTTGTTTTAAGTGAATTGTGGCTCAGTTTATATTTCCCTTGAGAATTGGTGATGCAAATGTAATACAAACTCCCCAATGTGCTATTTTTCACTTAAAAGATAGCACTGTAACAAAGAAGCTCCACATCAAAGATGGCAAAATCAAACTGTGGCGGAGGTGTGGTCCCGGGCGCGGCTGCAGGGGAGGGGTGGTGCGGTGAGCTCAACGGGGCGGTGCTGGAAACGCAGGTGAAAACAGCTGATGGCGTTTTGGACTGATGATGCTTTCCTTACCCTTTATAGTGAGACGGGAGAGGAGCGGAGGGGTGCTGGAGATCAGCTGTGACCGACAGCTGTCAGACTGTGGTCGGTCATCACGAACAACGAGAAATAAAGTTGGTGTCTGAAAACAAAGACCTGTGCCTGTGTGTGCCTGTGTGTAGTGCATTCCACACAAACTAAGCTGGGTTTTTAGTGTATCAAATAACAAGTTAACATCTGGGGTCCATATTGTCTCTGTTAAATCAGCTTATAGATTTTCATCCACAGCCCATCAACTGGTGAGCCACCATGAAAAAGGAAAAAACATAATAATCTCATGCTTCTGTAGTGGTGTGTGTCTTCAAAGTCATCTGAGGTGAACTCTCCAGTGAGCGTGAGCTGGACAAGGTATTTGGGTCTGTAATATTGCTGAAGTGATACTTTGTGAGGCAGATACTAGCTTTGTGCACCATCACACCTGCTCCTTCATGCCTAATGGCAGAAGGCACAGCTGTAGATACCAATTGCTCACCAAGACAGAACAGCTGAAACCAAAACTATTGCATTTGGACTCATTAGGCCAAAGCACAAATTTCCTATACTCTGAAGCAGTTGTCTTCTTCTCATTGGGCTCCCATGCAACTGTTCAGCCACGGAGGCCTGATTTAAATAGTGTCCATGAACATTTGATGTTGATGACTTGAACTCTGGAAAGAATTGAAGTGGGCTCTGATCTTACTGATCTTTGGTCATTTCGGAGGTTGGTAACTCTAATGTGCTTTCCTCTGCAGCAGAAGTAACACTTTAGCTCAGGGGTGTCCAACTCCAGTCCTTGAGAGCTACTGTCCTGCAGTTTTCAGACGCGTCCTTGTTCCGACACACCGGAATCAAATGAATGGCTTGCTGTCAGGCCTTTGCCAAACTTGATGGCATGCTGAAGAAGTAATCCAGCCATTTGATTCAGCTGTGTTGGAGTAGGGATGCATCTAAAAGCTGCAGGACAGAAGCTCTCGAGGACTGGAGTTGGACACCTCTGCTTTAGTTTTTTTCTGGCGGTCGTGAGAGTTAGTTTCATCTCAGTGTTTGATTCAAGTTTCAGTTCAATTCAATTCAATTCAATTCAATTTTATTTATATAGCGCCAAATCACAACAAATGTCGCCTCAAGGCGCTTCATAGATACAGAGAAAAGCCCAACAATCATATGACCCCCTATGAGCAAGCACTTTGGCGACAGTGGGAAGGAAAAACTCCCTTTTAACAGGAAGAAACCTCCGGCAGAACCAGGCTCAGGGAGGGGCGGCCATCTGCTGCGACCGGTTGGGGTGAGAGAAGGAAGACAGGATAAAGACATGCTGTGGAAGAGAGACAGAGATTAATAACAGATACGATTCAATACAGAGAGGTCTGTTAATACATAGTGAGTGAGAAAGGTGACTGGAAAGGAAAAACTGACACACCTTGATGCCTTAAAGATATGATATCATTTACTATGCAAAACTCTTTAGCCACCCCTCGTTTCTTTTTATTTCACTTCCAAGGGCCCAGACTTTATCATTTTAAAAAAATGTTTTGAGCAATAGTTCTCCAGTATTTCTGAAGTTCTTTTAAAGTTTTCTTTGAACAGTCATAAGATTGTTTTTTGTTGTTTGCTTGTTAAACCACATAACACTGACCAATAAATCGTTTAACCATAAAACAGACATCAACCAGTGTTGTGTCTACACATAACAGGCAACTTAGCAAACTTAGCCTGATACAAAAACACATAATTTGTTCCTGTTCTTTAGTTGAATACACAAAAAAATGCTAAAGATAACAGAGTTTGAGAGTTGTTGGTATTTATGCACCAACAAGGTAATCCCCAAAGAGCTATTAGCCAAAAATGTTACATATCTCAGCATGGTGTGTTCTTAAAAGATTTGAGAAAATTAGACAACTGGAAGCCAAAGGAAGAAGTGACAGGCCCAAAAAATTATCCACAGCAGATAAACTGTATCTGAAAGTCAAATCTATAGAAAATAGGGGGAAAATCAAGCAAAGACCTGACACAGGACCTGAGAGATGCATTTGGCCTTTTCAGGTGATCCATCTGTTTGCTAAAACGTAATCATAAATGATCTCTGAGGTATGACACATTTCCGAAAAAATGCAACTCAACGTTGAAGCAGTTTGGCATCATCCTGACAGAGAAGTGAACATAAGGAAGCCAAGATTCAAAGAAGAGCTTTGAATGGCCTTTAAGGAGCCCAAAGAACTATTCCTGATGAATACATAAAAAAATATCAACAAAGGTTGCCTAAGAGAGTTCAGGCTGGTTTAGGCTATGTTGAGGAATAAATACGGTCATACCAAATACTGACTTCCAAACTTGGATTTCCCATTTGAAATATAGTATGAATAAAAACTGTGGTATTGCACTGTATTTTTTTTCTAATGATTCTTGTTCTTATACAAATTATTACCTGTCTGCCATCAAACCTTTCAACAAATTTGTGTTAAATGGAAACCACTGTAGGTGAGTACTTCAAGAAGTCTCCCATATCTAGTCTGGCAGTTTGGTCCACAAAAGAAGGGGCGATGTTTGGGGCCATTATTGCTAAAGTAAAAGTAAAATCTTATTTATATAGCATCTACCAACATAAATATTAAAAAAGACAATACATAAAAACATAAAGACAAAAAGTTACCTGAAAGCTACACAGAGTACCAATCATTGTCTCACTGAATCTCTTTTTTAAGAGAAAACATTTGAAAATCTTTTCTCATATATTATTTTGAAAACTTCTCACAAAGTAACTTTTTGCATCACAAACAGTTGTATTCACCTGCCAACCATTCATTTCAGCTTTATTTAGTTTGCATTTTATTTTTATTATTGTTTTCATCTTTCTTGTAAAATCTGTGTTACTTTTTTCCAAATTTCTATGCTGTGTACTTTTAAAAGAACCTTGTGGCTATTGAAAGAAAAGAGCTCTATGAATAAATTTTTCTTTGTTGTTTATCTTTAAAAAAAATGTATATTTTTACCTTTTATTACATTACTGTTTTGCTTCTCAATAAAAGATTGCTACAATCAAATATCCGTAATATTGAACATTGTTGTCATTTCTTGCCAATTCAACCCATCTAGAGGACATCCAACACCTCAGCCATTTTTCTTTTACATAATTACACAGTTTCAGCTGAAAATTGAATTCAGTATTCAGCTTCATTTTAGAAATATCGAGAAAAAAAAGTAAGTATGCATGGTATTATTCTATTGTATATATTTTTTTTTATTAATTTTGAAAGCGACTGTCCACAGTAGTTTAGGATTGAGGGCAAATCTGAACCAAGGAACAATAATTTTTCAGATGTATGCAAGAGAATAGGTATGTATTTTATGAAATAACTGCCTTTCACCTCTCACAGTTCCATGTTGCAGATGCCTTGTCTAATCCTCCTTGATCCAATTATATTAATTAGCCTCATACATGCAAATAGGTTATAAAGTTGTAAAAGCCCTGCACACCCTGCTTCCCTTGCACACCACTATAAGCCTGTCATGTTACTCCTGACTTTAAAAAAAGAAGAAGCTTGCACTGAATCTGGTGTATTTGTTATAGATTGCAGTCATGCTGCATTACTGTGAGGCCACTGTGAGGCTACGTACCTTTTTCGTATAGTTATTGATTACGCTGCTTTTATAAGTCACATATTTGCCTCTTCTTATGGATGATCTATGCTGGATTAGAGTTTGGTGTTGAGTTTTGTGAGGAAATTAAGGAACACAAATTCATTAAATGGATGTTTTGCAAACAAAATCTTTCATGTATTTAATTATTAAGTAAACTCAAAGGTAATTCAAGAATAACCATTCTTATTCAAAACTCAAGCTAAACATCTTTTCAGGTTTAAAGTGGACTCTAAATCAATAGATCACAAGTAGGCGACATTCAACTTTGAAAAATAATGGTAGCTTAGAGGAGAGCGATTAATGGAAAAGCTCTTCCCTGCAATGGCCTTCCCTTCTCATAGCTTAAAAGGAGTAAAAAGTTGTTGTTGTTTTGCTAGTGGACAGCTATAGTAACCAGTGTGGCTTATTAAAATTAAACACTAAGTCTGTCTTAATTTATACAGCATTTTGGTGTATTTATGTTAAGGTTGGCTGCAGCTGTGCCATTGGTTTGTTTAGTCTTCAGTAAGGTTTCACTGCAACTAGCATAAACCAAACCAAATTGCACCAATCCCCCAAACCACAGGTAACTTTTTTGACCTGTCGTTACCAGTTGAACTTTGTAAGTCTGTCTTCTTGTGTGTGTTTCATCACAGTAAAATGGGATTCTGGAGAGTCTTAGTAACAGAAACGACCAAATTATTAGTATTTTTAATAAACGTGTATGTCCGAAGATGCTCTATTGGATTGAGTTTTGCAGCTGTCAAAGGCATCTGAGGACAGTGAACTCACTGGTATTAAAAAAAACCCCAGTTTGATACATTATACATTATCCTGCTGGAAGCTGTTCGCTTCTCTAGTATCAACAGTTCTCTATAGATTCTAGAGACATTTGTGTAGAGATATGTCAGAAGATCAAAAGTTTCTGAAATACTCATGTCAGCTCATCTATCACCAACAATAATACCACATTCAGTGTAACTTAAATTACTTTTCTTTCTCATTCTGATGTTCAGTTTGAACATCAGAATGAGAAGAACATCTCTACATACCTTGGCATTGGGTTTCTGCCCTGTGAATGGTTGATTATATATTTGTGTTAATGAGCAGGTGAACTTTGAACTTTGCAAAGTGGCTGGTGAGTGTATATACAGACATGAACTTACCCAGAGAGACAGACAGATGTTAAAAACTGATTGAGCAGAGCAGATCTTTAAAGGGAACGCATTAACCAAATTCAAGAACCAAACTGAAAAATGCAGAGAGAAGAACAACCAGTGATCCAGAGGGCTGGAACAAGGTTAGCTGCCCATCATTTTTAAGAAATGATGGGCAAAAAATATTCTGATTTAATTATATGTATTACTGTGAAAATTGAGTGTTACGTTATCTGACATTGCAGAATACCAGTGTTAAATTACTGTATTTTATGACTGAACTCTCATAAAAAGCACAAAAAACTATTTTTTTTGGAAAGAAGATTGTTTCTGACAATGCATTTTTGAAAAGGAATTCATAATTTTTCCAGCAGAGCTTAAAGTCTATTTGTTTGGTAAGACATTATCCCATACATTATTGTTCAATCGCACTCCTCGCTCCTGAGCAATGAATACAGACACATCACAGGATAATATGAGAACTCTATGGCAAGTTAAATGAGGCCACCTTTATAGTTTTTTTCTTTGAGTAATTTAAAATGAAATGAAAATTTCAATGAATATGCGCCTGCCACGAATGGAAAAGAAAGAGGGAATTAGCTTCTGGACATGCAAATATTTGAAATTCATTAAAAACCAGGGAACTCTAAAGAACTGAGTGTTTAACACATTCTGTGCTACTGTGACAAAGCTCATTGCCTTGGGAATAATGTTCCTACATAATACACAACCAACAACTTTTTTCTCCTTTGAATTTCAGGTTGATCGTTCACAGAATGAAGTAGAGGCATACTGAGCATATTGGCACCCGTTTGAACGGGAGGTAGGTTGATAAAAAGCAGAAAACGTACAATGTGTTTCATTTTCTTTATTTATTTGGGAAAAAAACTGCATTAACTGATAATAAAAATAAATGTAGTTGCATCCTTTGTGCCAGTTTGTTAAACTTTTACACTGTATCCGTATCCCAGTATGTACTTACTGTATTTATCTGTATCTTATTATAATTACAGTGAATTTCGGTTCATCTTAAATTCACAGCTTCTGGCCGTTAGCTCTCCTAGACATACTGTGTCTTTAGCCTACTTTGCCTAAGGGACTTGTCACTAGATGGAGACATTAATCTAAAAAGACACACACATATCTCGACATGAAGCTTATATGCTATAGGTTGCAATGTATGAACTGCATTTTCCAGTAATGTCTCATGTCGAGTTAGCATTCTCCATTCAGTCCAAATCATGAGCACTGATTCTTGTCTGTTGCACCGTCAAGCAATTCACGTCGAGTCCTTTGTATCCTCATTAACTGCTTGGCTGTGTATTCTTTGGCAGGGTAGTTAGGCTGTGCCTGTTGCTTAGCAACAGAGGAAAATGCCCCCCTTCTGGAGTGCTTGGCGATGTTAAGGCAGTCCAAAGAGGAGCTAAACGATAAACAGCTAATGGAACTTTTGAAGGCCAAAACATAAATCACAGCGCACATGTACATACTCCCAATGTAGTTTTCATATTCGTCTTTTATGACACACATTGACAGCTTCTCAGTATTACTGTGCAAATTAAATATTAACTCTCTTAGCATAACCAAATAAGCTCATCCTCATGGCTTTTCCTTCAAGTTTATCATAATTTAAGCATGCATACATTACATGCACGCAGGCATGTAACCAAGACTGGAGCAAAATTATGATGAACATGTGACTTGTTGAAATGCAGAGTATGTTGCTGATTTGCAGTTGTACACACAGTTTTAAAATGTTGCTGCAGAATAAGGAGAAAGGGGCAGAGAAAAGCCAGCTTTCTGTTTTCTAGTCTTTTTGCCTATCTCTGTGTGACTGTCGGCTGGCTTTCTCTCTCTCTCTTTCTTACTATCTGTGAATCTATCTCGCTCTCTCTTTCTCTGCCAGAGCTGACACCTGCTGGCTGAGTACCAGTGATACTGACTAATAAATCCTGACAGCTTCTCGCTGGAGCCAATATTAATGCCCCACTACCTGGCAGGCCAACCTGTGAGAGTGTTTCAATAAAGTAGTATACCCAGGGCTTCTTATTTACCGACCACAGACAAGCAGATTAAAGCCTAGCAGGATTTTTGTCCTGTTTTCGCAAGCTTTGAGGTTAATTACCAGTTTGAGCCTCAGACACTCTTGCTTTGCCTGCTACAACCAAAACTTTTGACTCTTGTGTTAGATGGCTGCCTTGAGACTTAAGAAATGTTACAATCTTCATGCATCTCATCTGGTTTGTGGTTTCTGTCAGCAGAGGTTAAGTAGAGGTTAAATCTGCCCTAATGAAGCATGGACCCCCCATCCCACAAAAAAGCTTCTGCTTGTTTTCCATAAGCTCTCATTGACATAGCTCTTCACCTCATTTTACATTCCCATCACTGTGTGCTGCTGCAGGCCTCCTGGGTCTGCTGTTCCTCTGAGTCTCAGCCATCACAGGCAGCTCTTGAATTGCTCTGCAGCAGAAATCTGTGCAGCCTAGTTGCCTTTCTTTAAATTCATGCGTTCTCCACCCATGTGCTTTGCTTTTGTTTTCTATTTGTCTGTTTGTTTCCTTCATCTTGGTCTGGAAATTAATTTCATGTTAGCTGATGAGCAGGTAAAGAATGCATTAGGAATTTAAAGAAGGGCTTGATGTGGGTAATCATAATGCATGTGATGTTTGCCAGGCTTGCTGAAGTCTCACTCCACTTATTTTGTCCTGCAGGTCCATGCTGTTTTTCAACATCTTTGACATCTTGTCTTGTATTCTTCAGAAAGGTAAAGCCTACTCTGCGAGACAAACCAATGAAATATATAACAACTGTAGAGCAGCATCAATTATCTCCAAAAGGTGATGACAAATATGAAAATTGTACATCACAATTCCTAAAAGCACAAGTTAAGGTTTTCAAATAGCTTCTTTTAAAAACTGTACCAAACCACCAGAAATATTTTGTTTACTGTCATATAAGACAATAAAATCTTGATAGGTTATTTGAACACCCCCCCCCCCCCCCCAAAAAAAAAAAAAAAAAAGTTAGCATTGGTTTTATTTTGACTTCAGAAATTACAGGTTCCCTTTGAAGTTTTCTTGTAAACAACCACAGTTTTGTAGACACATGTCCAAAACTGTGTAAAGTTTTGATGGCAAACAAATATATCCTTATCACATTATAAAGCAAAGTTTGTGTTTTCATTAGAGATGGACCGATCCGATATTACATATCGGTATCAGTCCGATACTGACCTAAATCACTGGATTGGATATCAGAGAGAAATAAAAAATGTAATCTGATCCGTTAAATATCAAAAAAGCACCTCACAAAATTTGCAACACGCCATAACTCGGCTCATAACCTTAGCACATAGGAGCAGTATGCCTCACGTGATAGAGTGGCTGTGGCATGCTAGACCTGTTAGTGGTCTGGTTGAGCGGCATTTCATCTCCGACAAAGTTATCCCAGAGAGAAGTAAAGCAAGTGTGTAAGTTCATCTCTGAATGTTTGGAAAGCGTTCCAGCGTTAAGCGTAACAACCGATATATGGAGCGACTGCCTCTCTCTCCCTCCCTCTCCTGTTGCTACTTCAATCATGAAACTGATTGATAATCAGCTGATCGGCTTTTCTGTCACGAGTCCGGCTCGCTTGTTTGTTTATCACCCACTTTGCACCAGAAAGAGGAAACCAGCGGCTGAACAACAGCAACACGTTTAAGCTTGATAAGCTGTTCTTAGAATTTATTTAATATTACTTTCTAGACCAGGATCCTTTTCTACTAGCTGACGGCTGGTAACTGTGCAGGGGCGGATCTAGCAAAGTTTAGCCAGGGGGGCCGATAGGGCATTAACAGGGAAAAGGGGGCACAAAGACATACCTTTCTTTCTTATTCTCATTTAAAATGTGTAGCTTTTAATAAATAATTATCTGAATCTTACACCCAATGTTTTAATCTGATGAAAAATATATAGAAGTCCATTACTGTATATAGTACCTATTAAGTCTAATATACCCTAGTAAGCTATAGTACTTTTTTCTTTGGGAAGGTACCATCTGTGCAGTCTGCAATTCTGTTGAAGAAAGATGTTGAATGTATTTAATTATTCTTGAAAAATAATTTATTTCTGTGCATTTTTTTTCACACTGCATCAAATTAAAGTTGTTGCTGGGAGTTTTAGAACCCTATTAGTTAGATTGCTTACTCTTTAAAATACCAGAATAGGGAGGGTGGAGTAGGTTTAAGTTTAGTAGAGTGATCAGTATTACTGAACTATGAAATAGTTTGGGTGCAGTATATTTTTTGCATACAGGTATAACAGAATAGCATTAGTGTTTGTTTTTTTGTAACTTGAGTATGAACTTATACAAAAAGCAGCAAGATATTAAAAAAAAAAATTTTTATTGATTAAAAAACACACTATATCGGATTCATATACAAATACAAATTTATGATATCGGTATCGGACATAAAAAAGTGGTATCGTGCCATAGTTTTCATATTTTGGACTGTTCACCATTTACATTAGTTTTCACTTGCTAACAATCTTGCTCTTTATCTCACTAATAAATGCCCATCACATGTTTCTGCTTTGCCCATGATGTATAAAACAAGGCAACAATAGTTTCTGATTCTTTTGTGCTGAACGCCATCCTTTAATGAGCCAATCATTTCAATTTTAAAGAGCTGTGATGAATATTTTAAGATTGCTTGCTCGCACTGCTGAAGTGAGCCGTCTGAAGAGGCACGAGATTGACTGCTGACCTCTCTTAAACTCACCTCGGATCAGTCAGTTTTCTTCTGTGCCTTTCATCGCAGTGTGCCATTTGTAATTGTCATCCAAAATGTCATTAGTGATGGCGCAGTGATAACACCAACATAGATTATTAATGAGTTTGCTTTGATTTGTTTGAGACATTTTGATGGAAGATTTACCCGTGATTACAGGAAGTGGCATTTGAATGTGAAGAAACAAAAAAAACAGCCTCTCACAGTGCTGAATTCACAGTCTGTATTAGTCAGTTCCAGTTAGACGTCCACATGTGTAGGCAGATCTCACACACACGCACGCACACACATACAGAAGAGAGACAAACAAGCTTACCAGCACCTTTGTCAGCAGTATTGGCTAACTCCCCTCCCGCATCCCCCGCCCTCATGCTGTGTCCGCTTTAAACCACTGCAGCATGCTCCAAAGCTCTTTCAGGTGCTCAAGTAAATTCCTCTGTTGTCAAAGCTTCAGGCACCATAAAAATTCCCTGTGCAAAACTGCAGATTGTTTATATGGTACTTAAACATGTGTGGTGCAGACAGTCACCATTAGCCAAGCGCTGTCGGATCGTTTTATGTTATTTGTGTATTTACCAAGCATTGGCACTAATGTGTGTTTATCCTAAGATTAGCAACTATGTCTTGTAGAAATGAGCCACAAATGAATGGTTAAACCTCTTTAAAACTGTGGGATATTTCATTTGATTGAAATAAAATGTGTGGGGAGAACGAGTGCTAAACGTTTCAATGAAAAGGTCAAAACGTCATGTTATTCTTCCGCCTTTCTTTTCCCAGTGTGCGTGTCTGCACTTGAACAGCGGCTGCCAGCATTCATTTTAAAGAATTATTCCCACAACAGCCATGAGGTACAATGATTTATAGCTTGGTAATTGACTTGAACTCAAATAGTCATGCCTGTTACACTGAACCAGTACCAAATGCCTATGAATGCCATTACAAAATCTCATGTGAGTTTATGTGTGTGTGTGGGGTTTTTTTTCTTTCTGGTTTTAAGCAGCTAACCAGATCGGGGCTGTTTATTTTTCTTTCACATATTTAGAACTAGAATTTTTTTTCACTCCAGGATGGCTCAATACAGCAACCGATGCGTTTCCCGCATTAATGTTTATGTGTTTGTGTTTATGTTTACAGTATTCTTTGATCTATGAGTGGGCGGGGCTAGTGTCTACATTGTAGGTTGAAGCTGCCAATAGTGCAGAGCGGAAACAGCGTGCCTTATATCTCTACTTGCGGCATCTAGACATGGATATTATAAATAACAGGCTGGGTACCAGCAGTCAGGGTTGCATAAATTTTTACACACAGACCTCAAGCCTTTGCTGAGATCTCCGCAGCAATTATAACGGCTGGGAGGGCCCCCGTTTCGTTTTATGTTGCCGCAGCAAGGGCTTGGAGAGCACCCACTGTCTCCTGGCATGCCGCTCCTCATCAGCGGCGCAATAAATCAATTTTCACCCTCACACCAGCCACACATACACCCTCCCCACCTCGTGCTCCCATTTCTCTCCACTTCTCTACTCCCACTTGGCTCCTTCTACTCAGCTCTCGTCTGTTCACCACAACGGTTCTCAGCTCTCAATAGGAGCAGGGGTAGGCTGAGGTTATCCTGACCCACCTCCACCTTTCTCTTTGACGTGAATGGAGCAAGTTTTTTTGTGAATGTCTGAAATCACTTTCAGCTTGATCTGAAGCCAAGAAGTGCACATACAATATATGTACACATTTGTGGGCACAGGCTGTCCATCATGCTAAAACATTTATTTGTACACTTCACACACACTAAGTTCCCTGTGATATAATTCTGAGGGATATGATGAAGTCTCCAGAACCCAAAGAGTCATGTGATGCAGGGGTAACAAATGTAAAGCGTCCCGGCAGAAAAGCAAGTGAGAGCTGATCGGACAGCTGTGTCTGCCAAGTGGACTTCTTGCAGAGCTATGAAAAGGGAGAGGAAAACATAATCCAGGTCCTTCCTTTTAAATGTCAGCTGAGTTCCAGCCTCAGGACAGGTGCTGAAAGCGGTTTATTGTCAGTGGCCTCTGTGTGTGAATGGCTCTTGGTCAGCTTTGATCTCATCTCCATATTAACCTGAGGGGCACTTCTTGATATTTGGAACAGACACGCACAAAGGCACACGTGCTTTCTGACACATTCTGTTCAAAGGCCTCAATTTTTCCTCAGGAGACACAAGAGCATTGTTTATGAGAACAGTAGAAATGCAGGTTGTTATGATTTCGGATCAAAGATTGCTTCTCTGCATTGGCTTTTACATAAAGACCTACTTCATTAATTCATTCTTATATTCGAGCCAGATCCTTCCAGAATGGGGCCTGGACCTCCTAGAATGGCGTGGATACAAAATTGATAAGATCTTTCTGCTATCAGTAACATAATGTTCCAAGAAAATGTTGAAGCGGGTCCTTAAGTGAATTGTGTATAAACCAAAGCCCTCAGTGTAGTTCCTCCAGCATGATGTGAGAGACTGATGAAGTCATACTGAGAATTATTACTTGTCGCTGATTTTTAGTTTAGTTTTTGCGTAATTTGGTACACCTCAGCCTTTTCTCCCTGTTTCTCTCTCTTAAGAAAGGCTTCTTAACAGCCACCCTTCCACTCAGACCATTTTTGATGAGGCTTCAACAAAGATGGATCAGCTGAAGGTCCAGATGCAGGTCAGGTTTTTGCTGATTTTATTTCCCCATTTCTTAAGGATGTGTCTACCAGATATTCAGCTAAAGAAACGAGGACAAATCATGTTAGCAAAGTGTCTAAACAATCGGTTCTTTTTTAAGTTGTCTATTATATGTAGACACACTAGTTTAAGTTTCTGTCATTCACAGGTCAGTGTAATGTGCTTTAACAAACAAATAAACATTCCTCTTAAAAGCGCTATTGCTCATACCCAGTTTTGCAGAGCAGGGGAAATTTGTGCTTTTTCTTAAGGAGTCCAACTTTAATATGATTGCCTTCAGCTGCTGTGTCTTGGTGAGTAGTTGGTATCTACATTTGTGGCTCGTGCCATTAGGCATGAAGTTATGTGTAGACACAACCTGCCTGATTCACTTTGTGGGATGGCTCAAGACTTTTAGACAATTCTATAGTTAAAAACAAATAACTCCACTAAGCAAACTAGAAGGAAAACACTTGTAACATCCGTTTTCCTTATATTTCACTTTTTCTGAAATGGAATCACAACAATGTGCCTCCAGAAAAAAAAAAAAGGGGGGGGGGGGGGGGGGTTAGCTTTGATATAGAGACCTGCTCACTTTCTCTTTTGCCAATCCGGCTAAACAAGTGAAACACATTTGTCATATAAATCCTTACACATCTCTATGAATAAGAATTTGGCAATGTTATTTCTGCAAGCTATTGGCAAGCGCCTTCGCTAAACACTTACCACGGAGTGATCACAAATCTTCCAGCTTAGATTGCAGTGCCATTCTTACAACTGCCAGTCTGACTTCCTGTCATAAACTACATCTTACTCGGTGCGGTTACACTCCTCTCTCTCACTCTGTCTTCTGTAACCTTTAAATACAGCTTTAAAAGGAAATTGTTCCAATTTTCTGAAATAAATCATTTGCATGACAACAGGAGCAGAAGTGCACCAAAAAACCTCCCAAAACAACAACAACAACAACAAAAAACTCTTAGGGCTAAACCATGGCACATAGTCAAATGCAGTAAGAGCATGGCATATATCCATCCTGCAATTACACAACCAGCCAAGCCACCAAGTGAAAATATCCCTGTGGTCCATTTAGCACAAGGGCTGTATTGTACACAGCAAATAGTACTTCCTCATTCTGAATTCCCTCCACTAATGCACTGGCTGTGAGGAAGGCAAACAAAATAGAAGGATAGCAGATATAACTAATAAAAGCATGACCTTGCAATAAATGTTTTGGCTTGCTGTTTTGTTAAGAAAGAAAAATGATCTCTCAACTTGGCTTTCTATCCTGACCATCATATCCAATTTCCTGCGTCAGCATTGAATGTTGTCTGAACACAAACTGAGAGTTACAGAAGCACCCGATGTGAATGTGATGCACACTAGACAGTAGCTGGGATGTTAATATTGAAAAAGGGTTATACTGTGAGGTGTTAGTTCTTATGAGATTGACCTCGTGTACTTCGCACTATGTGCTTGGTTGTAACAATATTAATTACCTTATAAATCACTGTTGTGCCTGCTGGTGTTTATCCTCTTGTAATGAGATGTACAGCTATGTAGCTGCTAACTGTACTCGACACATTTGATTGGAAATTAATGTTTAAGTGTAAAACTGAATTGAAAGCTTGATATAAGATATAATATGACATGATATATTGCAAACATAGGGTGGCAGATAGAGTTTCCTTGGTCATACCTACCTGCCATGTACCGTGCAATAAACCTGGACCAGTCTGGGACTGGGGAATGTCATAAAGGAGATTAATGCCCTAAGCCCTGGTAGATGGTGGGGCTGTGTCAGGCTACAGTTTAACCTGCATGCCTGTGTGACAATTTGACTAACATTTTGACAGAAGTTGTTTGTCAGTCCCAACCTAATGAGATTGGATCTTCCCATTGGTTCGCTCACCTGTCAGAGCAGGGGCCATGACTGTCTGTCATCTATTCTTAAAAAGGTTTTTTTTAGAAAGAGCTCAAAATAATTGTATTCTATTGTTTGAAGGAGAAAAGCATGAGCAGCTGTGACTGTTCTTGACCCCTATTTTGTTTTCTATGTAATGGAAAGGATATGCCTACCAAGATGTCATCTGTCTTTATTGTGAAAAAAGTCCTTTACAGTGTCTAAGTCCTTTAAAACTATTATATTAGATCAGAAAAAATCTTTTTTGAGACCATTTAGGTTCCAAACGAACAGCCAGCCTCCAAAGAGGAGATAAAATGAATACAGAGCAGTTCAATGTTAATTTTTATCTCTTTCTAAGCTTCCAACACAGTCCCAGTTTTTCATGTGGCCCTTGGGAAAATTAATTGCCCACTCCTGGGCTACACTTATGTTTCAAATGTAGCATACAAATCTCTCCCAATTAAAGGTGGACAGTGCAGCGTAAGTAGGATGACCCGGATTATCATCTGACTGCCCTCCCCTTTGTCATTTCTGTTGAGAACATTAAAGTAAATTCAAAACGACTAAAATAAGGACATAGTTGCTCCATATCTTCCTACTGGGAAAGTTTCCCGGCGACATTGTTAAATAATCCACAAAGACCTGTCACTGAATGCCTGTCTGTGTGATAAAACCATAAATGCAGTTAATGTATAAAACCCATATTTTATAAAACACCCCACACTCGCTTCTGTCACACTCTTGAAGTGGTTAGAATAATTTTCTTGGACAGCCTTTTTCAGTCTTTTAGAGCTCATCATCTGTGACAGCTGTAATTGTTGACTGTTAACTCATTTTCTTGTTAGTTTGTTGCCACATTCAGGGCAAAGCTGTGGGGAGACACTGAATTAGTTTTTAGCTGTTTTACATTTAATTATTTTGAGATATTCAAAGACAAAAACAAAACAAAAACCAAAAGCAGCTTCAGAAGCTTGAGCAGGTTAAACTGGGCTTACAAAACACTTTCAGGATTGACTGGCGCAGTGTTGTGACTCAATAAGTGTATTATTTGTAGATTTAATAGTTTAAAATCTTGTATGGACTTTTTTTTTAGCTAACTGTCCAAAGTTTCCTTTTTTCCCCTGAAAGAACAAATTTGATTGCGGTTAAGTATTAAAAATGAAACATATTAACCACTACCCACAATTCTTTTTCCAGCTTTTTATGTGTTTTAAAAACAAATTTTGATTACTTCCTGTCAAAAAAAAAATTCCTGGTTCATAAGCCTACAGCCTAAAGTTAAGAAATGTGTGGGTTGGGCTTTTTCTGATTGCTCAAGTAGTCTTTTTGCAACATTTCAGTCATCTCTAGCTGGTAAAACTCAAAGTATATCGCACAAATTGTCGGTTACTCTTTTTAAACACAACACTCAAATTTAGTGCCTGATCCAGTGAATAAGAGAAGGGAAAAAGAGAGCGAGAGCAGTGCAGGACCAGTGAACCACACGGTGAATAAAAACGGGAGTGGTGTCATTTTTTTCACAGTGGTTGCTTTCTAAAGAATGAACACTCCCACACCTCTGCACAGGCCTGAGGGAAGGTCAGAGAAGGATGGATGTGATGGCACCGTAATGTCACCCACTGGTTAGTGAAGCCTGGTTCATAAGCTTTTGATTTATCATTATAAACACAAGAAGCAAACATGCTTGGATGACAGATGTCACCTAATGCTTCCATCTTTGGTTACCAAGGTGCATCCATGCAATATATGGGTGCACTGCACAGACACAAACACTTTTGAATTACTAGTTCACTCACCCAAACTGGTAGTACAAATAATTGCAAAGGGAGCCGTATTACTTCTGTTTACTGGATATTACTTCTCTTTGGATACTGGGGTTCCTCCCACAGTCCAAAGACATGCATTAGTGGGGTTAGGTTATTGTTGAATCTAAATTGTGTGAATGTGAGTGCGAATGGTCTTCTCTCTGTGTTAGCCCTGCATCAGATTGGCAACCTATCAAGGGTGTACCTTTGGTAGTTTAGATAGGTTCTAGGCCCCAAGATGCCGCCATTCTTCTTCTTCTTCTTCTTCTTCTTCTTCTTCTTCTTCTTCTTCCAGTCCCAGACGTTGTCACTTTGGAAAGGTGCCATATTACCCGATTTTGTGTGAATGTAACAGGCTTCAAGAGCAAGCTTCCTCCTGCCCACTGTGCTCTCGGAGTGTCTTTCAAACAGAGACCTGTACCTGTAGCTCTGACATGGACAGAGAGCAAAGAAGGGAGACCAAGACAGCCCCGTTTTTTGTTTGTTTGTTTGTTTGTATTTTTATAAATACCCATGTTACATGCTGCTGTTATGTCAGCAGACGTATTTGCCCAATCTTTTTGGGTTGTTAGACTTCAGTAGAAACACAGACAAAAACACTCTGAAGGAAGCTTTTAGTTTCTTGGAAAACGTTTCTAAGAGTACAATTTCTGGGCTCTTATAAGGCAAGCATTGCTACTGAGAGGCAAACAAATGCACTGTTAATGGTGATATTTAATTTCTGAACGGCACCTCACTCGCACGTTTGCATTAGACATCTCTCACCAATGACCACTAACCATCAGCAAAACACTCAACACTTAGCAAAATCTGAAGGGACATTTTGTTGAAACTTTAACTCTCAGTTTCCCCTGAAAGCAGTCCAGTTTTTCTACAACAATGTTCAACAACAACAATGCAAAACAACAGCTTGACAGGAAAATAAGTGGAGCCCAACAGCCTGTGTTCCTTAAAACTGTCAGGCCCTGCTGGATGTATCAGATGTCATGCTGCTTTTCACCACATCCCAGCGGCTCGTGTGCTGCACTGAAATTCCTTTTCCTCTCGATTAATTTTGCTGAAAGATGATGCTTCACACTCTTGTTCCTCTCGTTCTCTCTCCTCAGTTCAAAGAGGCTTTATTGGCATGCAAGTTTCAATAAAAATATTAAGAAAGCATCAAAATATAATCTGTCTCTCTGCGGAGAAATGTGTGTGAGTCTAGGTCAGTGAGGTATGTATTTCTCCAAGGAAAAGCTCAGTTTGTTTTTCTTTTCTTTTTTTGTTAAATCTTAAAATATAACTTATTAAAGTTAAACAAGTTAGAAGTTTCCTACTTCTTTCTCTCTCTCTCTCCCACTGTATACTTGTCTTTCTGTCCTAGACATACAGCCTGTAACCACTCCCCATCCTTCCTTTCCATACCCTATAGTCCCTTACACTGAGGACACTGAAGATAAGGTCTAAATGTCTGATGCCATTTTTATTTTTCATCTTCCCCTGAGGGCTCTTTGTCAGCTTCTTATCAGAATGTCAGGCCACGGCTTGAGTAAGCAAACAAACAAGCAGCAGCAAAAATGATGTATCAGAAAACTGCCACGGGCTGGGGATGAGCTGTCAGGCGCTCTGTTGAGCTAATGATCACTGTTGGGTGCTGTGGGAATTGACGGTCTCTAATTCAGGACACTTTTTTCGCCTGCGTACGATATGGTCTAATTCATGTGGGTGCCATTGGTTTCATGATGTGTTAGGTTTTTGATTTTGGTATGTTGATCATTCATTACTAATAATAAATCAGAGCGTCTTTGGTTTACCTCTTTGCTGTAAGTTACTGAGCCTTTCCTGCAAACAACCAAACACAAGGCAACTTTTTTTGCTCAAAATGTCCAATAAATCAAGTAAAATGTCTTTTTTAAAATATAGCAGAAGCAAAGGTTAGGTCATATTATTTTATCTTGACAGTAAACAAGCAGTGAAACAAACTCACACTTTTTCTAAAAACCTGTTTTTGTTTTCTGTCAAAACGATTAATCATATTGTTGGTGAAATTATATTATGCCTATTACCCATCAGACATCAAAAGTAATCCCTGCCATTTCATGTCACATTTAATGGGAACATGATTATCAGAGCTGCACATTAAATGAAAATGGAAAAGGATGCTGGTAATTGTGATTTTTCAGAAAGTGGAACCATTTTTTTTAAAGGAAAGACAAAACAATAAATAAAAAATGTAATAAATAAAAACACTGTTCATTAAAAAAAATCGGCACTACAGGAAACACCCTTTATTTTAAAAAGCTTTACAACAATGATTCTTTATACTTATTGTAGACGCAAGTTATCTCATATTGATCTTTTGTCACTGCAGTCAAAAGTTACCATTAGTAAGCCCTTTTCAACTAATGCTATCAGAAACATAATGCAGGACCAGTTATACACAGCATACCAGGTTTTGTGTGAATAAATGGCCTGTATTTATATAGCGCTTTACTAGTCCCTAAGGACCCCAAAGCCCTTTACACATCCAGTCATTCACCCATTCACACACACATTCACACACTGGTGATGGCAAGCTACATTGTAGCCACAGCCACCCTGGGGCACACTGACAGAGGCGAGGCTGCCGGACACTGGCGCCACCGGGCCTTCTGACCAATTACACGCAACATTTTAGTCATTGGGGGACATGAACACTTTCTTTGTTTGAGCTATTTAAAACATTTTTTCAATATAATATTATATGAATTCATAATGATACAAAAAGATTAATATACTAGGCCTTATTTCCATATTACCAGTTCTGACATCGGCATATAAACATCAAAGTTTTAATATAATCCTTCACCCTCGGGGGAAGTTGCACTCCCTGAGTGCTCTTGTGTTATTTGAGTTACTGTTGCCATCCTATCAGCTCGAACCAGTCTGGCCAGTCTCCTCTGCATTTTCACCCAGAGGACTGCTGCTCACTGGATATTTTTTCATTTTCAGACCATTGTCTGTAAACCCTAGAGTTGGCTGTGTGGGTATATCCACACTTTCTGAAATACTCAGACCAAACTCATCTAGGACACCATGGTCGCTCAAGAGGTTAACAAAAATTCCCCTTTTTTCCATTATTCTGTTACTCGGTGGTCATTAAGACAAATTATATGTCAGAAGGTCAGTTCATTAGCCAACCAAGTCAAGATAACCAGCTTGAAGTTCAATTCAAGCACCAGAATAGGGAAGAAAGGTGATTAACACTGCAACGGTATGACTTTCACTACACAAGTCTGCATGCATGTGACTACTGACACCATAATACTATCATTTGGAACTTCCAAACACGTGAACATTGAATTTTGAGCATTATTAGTTAAAACTGGGCTGAACAGCTGATTCAGAGTGTGTTTTACTTCATCACGCTTATACTAGCCTGGTCTTAATTTTGTTCTTTACATTAGTCTCGAGAGATCTTACAAATCACCAGAAATACATCTCATACTGAACATAGACATAGTAGCAGACGTTTTTTGTAGCACAGGGGCGGTAGATAGAGTTGCTTATCATTTAATACCTATTATGGAATATTATATTCTGTCAACAAAGCAACTTTCTTCTTGCATTTTGCACACTTTTAGGAGAGCGTTATGTGTTTGGAGGACAGGGTATGCAAATTAAATATCTTATAACAAAACTGTCAAGCAAACAGCTAGATTTGCTTAGGTCACTTGGGGGTTTTGTATCCCTACCTGTACTTTCCACTCTATAATCATAGGTGGCCTATGAGTCCTTGGTTATGCTTTTCAGGCAGCAATCCTTCACCCCATTATCTGTCAGAGAGAAAGAGAGAAGAGGGAGTTGAGTGGTATAAATAGGGAATAGCTCACCCATGCATATGTATGAAACTTCTGTACCCGCCTCATATTTATTTTGAACTTTGTGAACATTTTAAATTTGCTGGAATATTATTCAAATCACAGAGCTCTGTGAAATGAACACATTTGAATGAATTTCATGAAAAGTGGACTTGTGATGAGGTTGGGGAGGTGGTTAGAAGTATCTGATATACATTTCTCATCTTCAGTGTTTTTCACTCTAATGTACGTGATGGTGAACCTTTGGTTGTGTGCAGCCTGCATGGACTTGATTTAAATGTGTTACAAAAATGTAAGATGGCTATGTAATAGATTACAGTGTTCTGTTTTTTTCAATAATGTAAAGAACAAACTGCTTTATCACATATGATTAAAATAATCATCTGTGGTTTTTATATAGGGATGCATAGTCAAAAATTTAAATAACTGTGAAGCAAACAGGAAACTGAATGTTTGCCTTCAAAGTAAAAGTTGTAACTTTAAGGTGAATCCCCTCAGTTTAAGTGGTTATTTAGCAAATCTTTCTAAACAAATTACATGCAAATTACAGGCAATTGCAGCAAACTTTGGGCCTCTGACAGCTTAGATTTTTGAGTAGAACTTTATGCAAAAGTCAAGCACATAACAAACTATTATGTATAATGATGAGAATAAAGGACAAATCCTTTGTCTCTCTGCTTTATGAATCTTTTCTCTTTGCCAAAAATCTCCCAATTAGTTTGTTTTGCCACTCATTGCAATGATTGATGAAAATCACTTTTACAAGTCCTCCAAGTAAAGAATCATCTCAGTAATTTGTTTCTAATTTTTATTGTGACAAGTATTTCTGACACAGTGTGTAGCTACTTTTCCACTCTTAAGAAATGTTGAAATGAGCATTAGCAGGTGAGAGTGATGAAAACACTTCAGTTTTCACTTCTGTGCTTTCTGTGAGTTTGAAAACCTAAAACAGCAATAGATGGGAACCAGAAATTTGGGTGATTATTATTTGTGAGGTATTTACCTTGAACCACAACTTTTCTCATCATTTGTAGACACTAAATTGAGGGTAAGCTCTCAGTTCAGTGGATTTGCTCTTTGACAAGTTTGAGTTTGTTTGACAAGGACCCATGAAAACAAACAAATTTACATTCATTGGAAATGTAAAAAGTTAGATTATAACACAGCAAGAAGTTTCTGGGATTCAAGCTTGAATCTTAGCATGTTTTCCATAAAGTGAGCCTTTATTGTTGGCCATTCAGAATAACAGAATTCAAAATCGATATAATTAAACCAACTAGGAATAAGATTCAAAATACGACAACACAAGAATAAAAAATACCAAACTCTAGCCAAAAACCACAGAGTTCATGACAGTATTAGCCAAGTGATGGCCTGGCAACCTAGTTGGGGCGTACTACACCTCTCTTCCTGGAAGACTTTAACATATTACTGGGTGGCATTTGCATTCGTATTGCAAATACTGCTGATTTATCTCAGTGCGTGAATCCCCGCATTGTGTGTATGTGTGTGTGTGTGTGTGTGAGAGAGAGATAAAGACTGATGATTCTTGTATTCAGTGCACTCACCGGCATCTTTTCCTATTTTTACAGCCTCCTCATTACCAGCTAATACATTTTATATTAAGAACGAAAACCTTCTGACCCTGTTCACACCCCTGCTAGACCAATGATGAGCGATACGTTTTAAATGCAGACTGTGTCAAGATATCATTTAGCACATAGCAGATATTGTGAAGTATAACTTTGGCCTCAGCAGTCCCCTCATTTAAATTTCACCATTCTTTCTCACAGAGAAAGAGCGATACATCTCTCCTGTGATAATTACAGACAGTAGACGTCAAACGCTTGGTGGATTGTGCTGTTACAGGGACCTGTTCTTGGCTTTTAAAGAAACAATTTGTCTAGACAAGAGGAATGCCACAGGCAACAACTTAGGAAAAACCAGAATCAGTTTTATGCAGAGGTTATCATTACTATGGATTACTGCATTTTGTCAAAACTGTGAGAAAGAAGTGACAGCAGAGACTTGGTCTGATTTCCTACCATTCTCAACGTCTTTTTCTTTCTTTTCTTTTCTTTTTTTTTTTTTTGAAAACTTACTATATTAAAATGCTTGAAGCATCTTATTTCTTTTATATTCTCTATCCATTAAATCCTTTTCATGATTTCAGAAGACTACAGACTTCTCAGCATACTTCAGGCAAAATGCAAAGAGGCATCAAAATGATTTCCTGGTCACATTTTTGGTCCTTTCATTGGCTCTAGTAAACTTGTGATGAAGAATATTGTGTAGTTCACAGTGTTAATTAAAAAATAGCAACAGTAATAATAAATAATCCCTTTAGTAAATAAACATAAAGCTATAATTATCAGCCCATCTTTCAGTTGTCGCCATGTGATTGACAGATTACTAGCTCAGCAGCTGTTTATTGAATTAATAGCTATAAATATTAGCCCATACATTAATGCCTTCTGTAAGGAGATTGCCTTTAGCACAAAAAAAGAACAAACATCAATATTCCACTCAGTACATTTGCTCGTGTTTATGCATGTTGTCATTTGGGACAAATTAGACTTGTCTGTGATGGTCAAATATCTAAAGAGAAATTAATTGACAAAGCTTAAAACTTTTTTTCCATAGCACTGTATATTTTTACACTGTTTTAGACCAAGAAGTAAGCAAATATTAATAACACAGTAGTGTCCATAGAATAAAGCAGGGACAGGCATAAAAACACATTTTACTTTTTTTTTTGTTTGGTTAGCTCTGATTAGCAAAAAAGCTTCAAAACTAAGATCTCTAATAATTTATGTTTGTTTGTAGCACAGCAGTTACAATTCTTCCTAGATTCCATTTTAAGACTGAAGCATTCTTTACAAAAGAAAACAAGTAAGTATGTTGTTTTGTATTCTCAGAAGAATTCTTTTCTATCTGCCAAAACACAAAATAAACTATGTAACTGTTGTCTTACTTTAAACCAGATTAATCACCTTAATCTGTCTCATGTTAGCTTATCGGAAGCGGTAGAAATAACAAACACTGTTTCTGAAGCACTCCTCTGTGTATGCAACCTTTAATCCAACAGCTGCACATCATCATTCTGTCATTGTTTGCTCTTTCTCATAGCACCATACTTTCACTCACTTTGTTATGAAACAGCTAAATTTGCTTAAAATGGAATTCAGGGAATTCTCCACTTTACTGTTTGTGTTTAATGCAATGGTTTGGGTGTATTTGGGCCTAGATAAAGTGTCAGTTTTAGTGACTGACCAACAGTCAAGGGAAATTCAACTTAATAACACAGGAGTAGAAAAAATGGCATTTCCATATTTAAATTGGAACTATTAAGCTCATTTCAAGCTTCATATTTTTATTCTTGGACTCTGCTAGGATCGCAGGTCCAATAACTAAGATTTGAATAAAAAGTTGGATGGTCTCACAGTTCTGTGCTCACAACCAGAGCTGTGTGCCTGACATCATACAGAGCCAAGCATAGACGAAAAAGCACTTTGAAGCCTGAGCTATTAGCTCACAGGAATTGCTTGCACATACAGTAATTGAAATTATATGTACAGGCAATAGCGTAGCATGCAGTAACACAAAAGTGTATTTGTACACTAAATTCTCTTAAAGAAAACACCAGCTTTCACCATAAAAATAATACGGATGATTAAGATTCATTAAAACCACGCTGTTAACATGTAAAGCAATTGGAACAACAATAAAAATAGTTAAATAATCATAATATCCAAATAAAACATTGCATGCATATAGGCTTCATTCCAAACATGACTTCTTGCTCTTCTTCTTCCAAATTAGTTTTTAAAATGAGCAAAATTACATGATAATGTCTACTGTCTTTTATAGTTTCCATTATCCACCAACTGGAATAATTAGATGCAATAAAAGTGAAAAAGAAATCACTATTACATACTACAACACAATGCAATTAGGTTCTATTGTAATTTTTCTACTGGTTCTGCTTGTTTCCCCTCGCCTTATTAGCATTGATCCTAATTGAAAACTGCACAGCTGCTTTTTCGAAGATTCCTGTACACACA
The DNA here is from genome assembly GCF_056152115.1 of Neolamprologus brichardi. NCBI lineage: Eukaryota > Metazoa > Chordata > Actinopteri > Cichliformes > Cichlidae > Neolamprologus > Neolamprologus brichardi. The sequence goes on from NC_142109.1 coordinate 16,429,502, forward strand.
GGGGCTCTTTTGGAGAGTGTGTTTACAATATGCTGTCAGCTTAGGGAATTAGCTTTCTCTCTTGATATGATAATAATCTGACTTGTAAAAAAAAAAAAAAAAAGTAGATTCAATGTTTCTACAGTAATTATTCTAAATTATATTGTTGTGGATCATGATATCAACATGTAATGCTACTGACACATTAAGTGAACAGCTCTTTGCTTCAAGCATAACTTACTACTACTTAATATTCTCTAAGAATTAAGCTCTGCATGCAACATTTGCCAAAATTAAAAGTTCCTAATGACTGTTTGGGTTTTTCTCACTACAGAAAGGTCAGTGTCCACAGCAAACAGTCTGCTGGCCTTTTTTTAAATTATTTTATTTTTTTAATTGGATTAATAACTAGACTGTTCACTATGAAATTTTTCTTGTCAGCATTTTTCTCACCATCTCCTGCCTTGAACATAGTTAAAACACATCAGAAGGAAATTTTGAACTGCTACATAGATCCAAGTGACGGTTCTGTCAGTTTTCTCAATGAGCATATGTTTGTTATGCATGAGGATTCACCATAGGCTAGAAGCATCTGGTGGAACTGATCATCTCGATCAATCACTGAGACCTCCTGAGGTCAGGCATGAAACATATGGATTGTACTTATGGTGATATTATGAATGTAAAATCAATGTAAAATCATGATTTGGAGTGTTTTTGTGAGAAAATATTGTATAGCAATTCAAAACTAATTATTGTTATCAACAAATTAATATTCTTTTTACTAGTTGATATTTCAGAATTTGAATATTGTGAGAAACAGAAAATAGTTGACTTAAACTTGATTGAAAAAGCTCCATGTTTGTCTGCGTTTTGTTGCCACAGGAAAACATCTTCCCTCCCCTTCCATAGAAGTAGTCTGGAAAATCCATGTTTGTTGACCAACCAAACTGAAGTTAAACTGTGGTTTAAAACTCAGACAGGCTATATGTCTTGCTTGGATGTACATTTCAGTGTACAGAAAAGGTGAAGATAAAGTTATGTTATTTTTACTGTTTGACTGAGGCGACTATGAAAACATTTTTCAGAAGCAGTAATACAAAAATGGAAACAGAAATGGAAGAACAAACGGTTGCTAAGCACTCTAGAGATTGTCAACCAGGATATAGGAGTGCTCTAGTGGCTGAAAAATAAATAAATAAATGAATAATTTACTATTATTCATTACTAATAATTTACACTATTATCTCTGCACAGTATAGGAAAAAAATACTAATAGTGAAATTTATTCTTGGTTTTTATTTTTTTATTCATCACAAACAAGTATATATAAATATCACTGTTATAAACTGTGCTCCATTTGCTACAACATGCAGTCAAGCTAAACAAGTTGCAGTGAATGGGTCAGATCAGCTATAAATTGTAGACACACCTATGAGTCAAAGTGCAGGGAAGAGTAGTTTTTAACCCTCAGCCATACAGTGCTGCTGTGGTATTGTTTCCAGCCCACCAGGCGGACGGGTGGGTCAATGTGGACAAGCAAGTCTGTGAATCCAATAACCCGAGAATGATACTATAGGTGTATCTACTACGAGGCTGATGGGTAGCACTGGTGGCTGCCAGTATTTCTTTTAAGGAAGCAGCTAGTGTTAGTTAACAGTACATGGAAATAATACACAACAAGAGCAGATACCAAATCACCTATTAAATCTATCTAACTGAACTCTTAATTAACTCTAGTCTAACTGAACATGTGATTGGTAAAGAAAGAATCGATCTAAAGGGCTCATCAATTTTTTAACCTGCTCCTCAATTACGACACGACCATTGCAACAAGTCAGTGTGTGAAATTTGTTCCTTCCTGAATAGTCCATGAACAACTGTAAGTGGTATAACTGTGCCTCATCCATGAAGTGGCAGAAGTGAGAAAACAGGGTCTGTTAAGCAGTCTGTTCAGCTGAGACTGCAATGCATTAGTTACTGAAAGGAAAAAAAGCTGAGAAAAAAGTGCTAAGTCTTGTTATGCTTGGGGATCTTGGGGATCAAATACTTCAAATAATCAGTGATATGCAACTCAATTTCTTTATTTATACTTTTATGTAATTATTTTTTTCTGGATTTTTGGTTGATATTCTGTCTCTGTCCATGAAAATGAAACTGCCATAACAAACAGAACAGCTGTTGCTATATATACTGATTGTTTGTAAAAGAAAAAAAAACTGTTAAAATTGCTGTTTAATGTATAACTGCAGAAACAGCATTACCTCATTAAAGCCACCCACAGCTAGCACTGATTCGATGGGATAACATAGCAAATAAGATCAACTTGACACAGTTGTGCAAATGGTTTGTGCATGTGGCTGCTGTGTGACTGCATCAATGATTAAAAGTGTTATGGACACATACACAGTTGCATTTACAGAGTCCTCCTACGTCATACTTAGAGCCACAGACCTGCACTCAAATTCCAAAGAATGAAACTCATTAGCCACTGGGTGGAGCTCTCACACTCTGTCCATTTCTTTTTAACTATTCCTGTCTTTGTCTCCCTTCAGTCTGTCTCTTGCCTCCCTCACCAAACCATCCTCTCCCTATCAATAAATGTCTTTCTCACCTCATCCTTTTCTCCATGTCTCCTGGTTAGGATTGCACATACCAATGAGGCTTTTTCTCACTCTCCTGTGCATTGTTTATTATTCTCAGATAGACCTGACTTTTTTTTGTTACACCTCAACCACCCTCAACTCCATAACATCACACATGACTACAGCAATATGTTGATATATATGTGTAAGGTAAAAAGCCAAAAAGAGAGTGCTGGTGAAGAGACACCTGGTGAAAGTCTCATCGCCATCATCACCATTGTCTGTGACAAACATCCTATTTTTTTAGGCTTTTTTAAACATCTGATAAGAGATGTTTGCTGTAGCAGTATGGGTAGTATGGCAAAATGAACTGTAAGCACATCTGGGTCTAGTGAAGAATCTACATAAATGAAAATTAATATGTTTAGCCAGAACCACCAGTCCTTCCTATAGTAACTAAGGTGGCATACTTAATGTGATTTTTCATTTCAGACTATATCAACTTATTCACTATTCCAGCCAATTCAATTTTCATTTCAGTTTTATTTATACAGCATCAAATCACAAAAGCCATCTTATACTGTAAGGTAAAAACTCTACAATAATACAGAAAAACCCTGAAAGTCATATTCTAAGGAACTTGAAAAAAAAAACTACTGGACTTCTTTAAGATTCTTGAATACGTTTCAACTCTCTTCCAAGAAGCTTCTTCCAAGCACCGCACCACTGTCCTAGCTCCCCTTGTGGGGAACACATCCCATCAATCAACATCAATAACTCCGCTGACTTCAACAACAAGGTCTAGAAACTTACACTGGAACCAGACGAAGCCATGGTGTCCTTTGATGTTGTTTCACTCTTCACTCGCATAACTACAACTGAGGCAGTTCTTAGAAAACAGAACCAGCTTTACTCCTGATCAGATTTGCACACAGTTGGACTTTTGTCTTAGCAGATATTTTGAATACAACAAGGGTTTCTACAGACAAAAACACGGATGTGCCATGGCATCCCCAGTGTCACCAATTGTAGCCAACCTTTACATGGAGGAAGTGGAAAGTAAAGCTCTTGGCTCTTTCAAAGGGACAGCGCCTAGCCACTGGTAAAAATATATGGATAACATTGGTTAAAATCAAAACCCAAGAAATAGAAATTGCGCTTTGCTTGGCGCAGTGGGAAACCATTATTGCATAGCGGCAATACAAAAGAATGGGTTTCTGAGCACAGTGCGTGCCATTTCCTAAATGGTAAATGGCCAGTATTTGTATAGTGCTTTACTTAGTCCCTAAGTACCCCAAAGCACTTTACACTACATCATCACGTCATCCACCCATTCACACTGGTGATGGCAAGCTACACTGTAGCCACAGCTGCCCTGGGGCGCACTGACAGAGGCGAGGCTGCCGGACACTGGCGCCACCGGGCCCTCTGACCACCACCAGTAGGCAACGGGTGAAGTGTCTTGCCCAAGGACACAACGACCAAGACTGTCGGAGCCGGGGCTCGAACCGGCAACCTTCCGATTACAAGACAAACTGCCAACTCTTGAGCCTAAATGAAAGGACTTCAAATGCTCTGTTTGGGTGATATGGTACTATGAGGTCTTTAAGGTAAGATGGGGCCTGATTATGTAAGACCTTGTATGTGAGGAGAAGGATTTTGAATTCAACTTACTAAACAACAACACAAGATTCACTGTAACATAGTTAACTACAATAGCAATAAACAAATAGGAATTTCATATTTCAAAGCAGCTACCTTTTCAGTCCGTTTTAATGCAATCACTTGCTTTTAGGACTGATATTGGCATGTTTTCTGTGTGCTAGCATAAGGATAAGGATAAGCTTTATTTGTCAGTTGCAGTTGCCCGCAGCCGAAAAACAGGCCTAGAAGACCATACATGCAACACATGCAACACATACAATATACATTGGGGGGACAGGTCAGGCTAGGCAGCAAAAAAAAAAAAAAAAAAAAAGGGGGGGGGGGGGGGGGTAGACAGTGAAATATGTAACATATGGGGGCAAGGTCAGGAGAAAAAAAAAGGTTTCTGCCCATGGTGACTCTAACAAGTGAGTCATCATGAGGAGAAAACACAAAAAAGCATGGTCATTTTGCAGGAGATGATATTGATAGCCACAACAGAAGAAAGGAAAGCTCTTTCTCAACAGGCTTGCTTAGTGTTCTTCAATGACTCCCAGATGGTGTCTAAAATCACAGATGACTTCATCCTGTTTAGTCCATCTCCAAAACCCAGTGCTGCCTATCAAACACTGCTACTACTAATGCAAGTATTTAAGTAAAGACCACCTTGAGTTGGGATCACATTAACCCCAACACTAATTACTTTTCAGACAACACCCATGATGTCAATTATTGTGTACCTTATATGGGAAGTTAACAGTTGAAAGGAAATTTGGGCATGGATAGGCAGGGATAAAAAGTTTTCTCATTTTTCCTCCTTTTCTTGGAGCAAACCCAACTTCAAACTTCAGCTTAATAATATCTTGCACCTTTGTGACGCTGTTGCATTGACAAGACAGACAGAGTGACATATAAATACCTATGAAAGTATCAATACTGTCTTTGTGGCATGTCCAGGTGTCTCTAGGAGCACATTCAGCCCTGATGGTAGACACCCACATACACACACTGACAAAGTTAAAAGCAATACCAGCCAAGCTGTCGTGGCTGGTAAAAAGATGGAGCTGCATTGAGCAGTTGACACAATCAATACTGTTCTTGCTTTACAACTATGCATTCTACTAGAGAAAGTGCAGTATTATGTTAGCATTAATTAAACAGAAGAAGGTGAGCCACCTCCAGCTCCTGCCTTAATTTGAAATGTCATGCGGTGAGAAAGAATGCACTGGAGGAATTTTAATAGCTTCAAACTTCGCATGGAAACATTTTTGACTGAACTGACTGTGAATGCTTCAAACAGGCACTTTCAAACAGGTAGAAAGTCATTTAAAATAGTTTAAATAATGACTGTGGTGTTTATGAAAGACACTTTTATTCAGTTTCTTCTTAATTTTTGGAAATAATTCACGTAAATACAGCTGTTGACTGAATGCAAATGCAAGCAGCGAGCATATTTACAGTAGAGATTTACCTCTAAGCTCTGCTTTCTTTCCACCTGTTTGTTGTGGCAGAGGGAGAAAGGCCAGAGAGCTTTTTTGTGACTATCTCCGTCACTGCCATTGTAGCAGAATAATAAAATGAACTGATCTCCAGAGCTATTTTGATGGACGTTGATTTTCTTTATTTATGTTTGTCGGGGAAGAGAAGCCAAGGTGAGTGTCCCTACGAAATCTCTACTGTTTGGGCTGTTCAGCCCCAACGTCCGTTCTTTTTTCGGTCCGTGCTCTTTGTGCGGTGAGTTGTTATTTTCCTGTACAAACCTAGCTTTGTTAAATTATTATATATTATTCAATGATGTTTGAATTTCTTGTTGTTGTTTTTTTGTACAATAATATTTTGCAAATTTTGTTGTTAAATTCATCATTATTTTCCTTTAAGTAAATTTTTGTCGACTATTGCTTAAACTGAGGCTCACATGGTAAAAATTTCCACCATATACATGTTCATAAACGATAGAAGAAAAGTTCAACGTCTTCATTTATTGGGAAAACAGACACAGCGCACGATTAAGACTGCTACACCATCAGTATTGACCTTTGCCTGTTTGGTATGCTCCCATTTATGTTTGTGCTGTTAAAACAGAAAACAGTAAAGATCTTAAGTGCTTTAGAGAATTAAGTAATCCTGATGGACAGATGGATGTATCAACATGTTAATTCTCAAACAGATGGTAAACACAATCAGCACTCACCTCGCCTGCTGCCCTTGCACCTCTAATGCATCAAGTCTAATTAAAACTAACGGAAAAGTTAAGAATCCTGAGAGAACTGCCTCTACAGACAGGAGATTAAGATCACTGGTTGGTAATGCAGACAAACACAGCCAATTTATTTGGCCATGTTTTCTGAAATATCAAACATTTTTTTTAAAACATGGAGACACAATGACCCATGAACTTACTGTCTAAAGAAAGAAATGGAAATATGATAATAAACACAGTGGATTTGTGACATTTAAGATTAAAATATCAATATTCATTTTTTTGTCACCACAAATTAAATATATAGATGTAGGGATGCAACGATACCAATTTTTACAAACCGATACGATACCGATACTTGGATCTGAGTACTTGCCGATACAGAGTACAAAAACCGATACTTCTACCACACACACACACACAAATGCAATGAATTGGAAGACAGGTTTTATTTTATTCTCTGCTGATAAAAAATAAAATCTTAATAAAAATGACCACAAAAAAACTGACCTTTTCTGTTATTTGAGGGCTACCCGTGTGTTATTTTCGAATGTTTATGCACTTTATTTTGTTGTTATGGTAGGCCATTAAGGTTTGGATAGGGAAATGGCGAGCTAGAATCGGAGTTTGATCCGCTGAGCGAGAAACAAGATGGCGAGCCACCCACGGACCCATTGAACTGTACCGAGCAGTGTTGCCAACTCCTCAGTAAGGAAAATTGCTATTGGTTGTCCTAAAAGTCGCTAGAAGTCGCTAAATGACGTCATCACCTAATTTGCATAATTGGTCATGCTAATGTAATTGTAACCTACGCTGCTGGAGAGAGAAATAACATCGTGGACGAGACATAAAGTGAGCAAAAAACGTCCTAAATGCATTTAGAGTTTATTTAGAACTACAAATTAAATTTCTTTTAGCAATTATTGTTTTTTGTAATGTCACAATTCCAACCCTGCTCCTTTATCCGGGCTTGGACCGGCAAAAGTGACCCGAAATAGGCACTCTGGTGGAGTTACTTTGTGTGTGTGTGTGTTTATAAGTAGTTTTAAACCTGATCCACAAAAGAGCATAAGAGTAAAAGAAGAACTGACTGCGTTACAGCACCCGCTGCTTGTTGAGAGTAAAAGCGATATGCGCTTTCACGTCTTTTTTTAGCGACTTTTTTTTTAGAAAAAAAGTCGCTAGGGGGTCTGAAAACTCGCTAAATATAGCGACAAAGTCGCTAAGTTGGCAACACTGGTACCGAGCAGTAAAAGGGAAAACGCCCCCTGCTGGACGTTGAGCTTTTCGCTGAAAAAACTGGTAGGATTAATCCATACACCTCTGCAAAAGAACAGCGGACTTTCAAAGCACTGGATAATCATTCAGAGCAATTCCAGGATTGATAGTTAAAGGACACAGAGACAACTTTCTTTTGTTTATTTGTTTGTTTAAGGGATTTATTCAGCCTTTTGCTGAATTGTTTTCAGTTTTACATTTATTTATTTATTTTTGTAAATTATTTTGGTCAACCTTACATTTTAATGCTGTAATGGTGTTAATGGAAATAATTTTGTTGGGTTAAAACAAAATAAGTACTGGTTGAAATTTAAAGGTGAACCTAGACCAAGATTAAATTAAATCTTGGGCCTAAAGAACTGAACTTGATTTAAAATAACACAGTGTTAACTCAGATCAAAGGATAATCTTGAACTTAGAACTAGAAATAAATAAGACAATAACCTAGGTTGAAAATAACATCCTTCTAAAGCCAAATAAAAGGTTTTGAGATATATAGGATAAACTAGCAGAACATACTGAACAAAAAGGGGAAAGAAAATATCTTATTTTCCTTAAATGTGTGATGTTGAATGTTTTATGTAATGTGTCTATAACTGTCTATCCTCTGTCTTCACAAAATAATAAGCCGGCAATTTAAACGTATTTTCTGGTCTGTGGTCTTTATCACATGCTACACTCATTACTACTCTAGTAGTCGAACCTAACTGGTCCTAGTATACTGTAACGACTCCAGAAGTGTTACAAGTGCATTTGGGATCATTCTCATTAAGCTATTGCCAATTAGATTTCATGCATTCATAATTTGATTTGATCACCAACACCTCTGGCTTAATTTCAGTCCCAAATCATCACAGAGCCTCCACTGTCTTTTACAGATGGTGTACGTCTTTCCTGACGATACTGATTTCAAAAATGTCAAAAATTGAACTTAAATTCAAACTTGAATTCATACCTTCATAAGACCTGTTGCTACTGATTGTCAATCCAGTTGTATAATTGGGCACAGGGTGGCTTCTTCACCTCCACCCTTCCACTGAGCCCATTTCTGATGAGGCTTTAGCGAAGGCTTTGTGTCTGAGCTTTGTTGGATATTTTTTTTCCTATTTTGTGTTCACTCCTGTTTTTTTATCAACATAACTTTCAGATACTGTTCATATGTTGTAGTCTTTCAAGCCCAGCACTCCTTCTTTTGTCCTGCCCTTGTCCAGGACACACTGCACACCATGCAGAGACATGTCACCTTTTTGGCCAGTAGCTCTCTGGGCATCACATTGTTGGTGCAGAAATAATAGTTTGTCTTTCAAACTGTACTAGCTTTGTCATGTGTTTTTGCTCTTTTTTGGTTAATCCTGTTTAAATGTTCAATTGAGTCGCTATTTTGAAAACCCTTTAAATAAATGTCATGCATTTTCAGATCTTTCTATAAATGCAAATTTACAGAATGAATGAATGAACCTTTAAATTCATGATTCTTTGATCAGCTTGAATTTGCTGTGTCACATTGGGACTACAGCAAATATTCAGTCTAGGTATTGCTTCTTTTGTGATGGTAGGGGTGGGCGTATTTTAAACACTACAGTTAACTGTACAGGGCAGGAAGGTTATTCATCACAATCATGACATGAGTAGAAGCTTTTGTGTTTGCTCTTCATGACAGAATGTTTTACCCGTGTCCATCAGTGTCACGGTACATTAGGAAGGCAAATAAACATTCCCTACTCTGTGGTTAGCAGACAGGCTCTTGCAGTGCTCTAGTCCCTTGATTGAATGAATTTTATAGCAACATTTACATAAAGAAGTAAAAGCTTTCTTGTACTAATGCTTTCTTGTGAATTTCTTTGTGTATGTCAGAAGAAACTCAAATGTTTTTGCTTTTTGCGGAAGCAGAATGATACACAGCTCTTGCCAAGTATCGATTAGCTGAGTGAGAGAGCACATGGATGTCTTAAACGATGCCATGATAAATCACAGCATCCCTCGCATGCCTATCTTTGGGGTCAGTGACATGTGACTGCCCTGCTCTTTACTTGTCTGTTACTTAAGACTCATCTAAGAGTGCAAATAAAGTTCAGTCCCTCCCTAGCCTGGTTTCTTTGATTCCCTTTTTTAGGGCTGCATATTATGTCCAGCAAACCAAGCATTTGCTTTTTCACACATCATCTTCAAATACTGACTGTGTTTAATCTTCATAAACAGATGTGTATGAATTAATATGCAGAATAGAGGCAAACTTTTTGTACAGATGGCTTTTGGTTTTAGTTTCTGGTCTGATTGTAGTCTGACTTCTATTGACAATCTGGTAAACAGAGAAATAACAATTAAAAACTATTGTTTATTGTGATATTTTTCAATTTTTTTATCTCCCTCTCCCTCTCTCTCTGTGTATGTGCGCAATGTCTAAATTTATGTCTTAATTTCCTTTAAGGATAAACGTTTATCCTTAGAAAGTGACACCTCTTGGAAAACTAGGTTTTATTTTACTTATCTTTTAACTGAGCCAACTTGAGGTGTTTCATATAATATTCATGCTGTTTAATTCTGAGGTGATATTTGCTTTTGTTGATACAGCTATGGTGTACTTTCTGTCTGTATAGTCTCACTGTGATGCACTTGAAGTCAAGGCATATCAAAACTATGACTCACCTTTTTTTTTTTTGGCAAAAGGAAATTCTTTTATTTTTATCTTGGTTTAAAAAAATAATATGGGAAAGTGGTGAATTCAACTATGTCCTATGACAGCTGGGGACTGGAGCTTATCCCAGCTGTCATAGGACAAAAGGCGGGGTACACCCTGCACAGACTGCCAGTCTATCACAGAGCTAAAACTAAGACAATGACAGCCACACAGTCTCACTGAAACTAGTATGCATGTTGGAAGAGGCTGAAACACACACACCCCCTAGAAAAAACGTTTAAACTCCACCCAGTCACTGTGAGATGACTGTGCTGACCACTGCACCACTGTGATGCCCTGCAATAAAAAAGATAGCAACTCTGTTGGACGAATAAAAAGGACAGCTTAAAAAAAGCGATTACATTTTATAACGCCATGTTTTATGAGTTCTGTGCTAAATCTGATGCTAACTCACTCAACACATTCTGCTGATCCTAAAGCATGTGTGTATTGAACGCTGAGTGGTGTGCCTTTTGTATATATGAAATTTTATGTAATTTGCCTCTTTGGAACAATAAGCAAACTCCTCCACCAGTACTTCATAAAATATATTTCAATCGAACAGATACCTTAAAATCTGCAAAATCCTGGTGCCAAGAGAAAGAAACCTCCTTTGCAGTTGTAAATTAGGCTAGAAAGGTGCTTGCAGACCCCTGTGTCTTACAGCACCTATTATGACCTCAGCTTGTGTGAGTGCATAACTGCAGGGCAGCCTTGGCCTTTCATTTAGAACTGTGAATGAAATCCTGTCAGTTCAGTCAGCACAGTACTGTGATACATGTATAGAAAGAATATCTGAACCATAAATAATAAGTTGGCAGACTTTGCACACCTGGGAGGCAGGTCTAGGAACAGGTGTAAATGAGGAGAACAAGACTGCTCAAAAAAATCAGCGTTCAACTAAAATCAGAGGTAATCAATCCCCCAAATGAACTGGTTATTAGAATAAAAAGAACCCCAAATAACTTGATAGCAAATGTTCATTTGTAATTTAGAAAGAATATGAAAATTGTTTTTAAACAGGCAGGTGACCTTTACTGTAGGTTGAAAGTTTTTCCTTATTACGTTATCATGCTGTGAAGCAGATGTGCTGTTGCAAGGGTGTAACACCTGTCAGCTGAAGACTAAAGTATGATGTTATAGAGAGTAAATGACCACTCAAAATGGACAACTAACTTTGAAGTAAATGTCTTTTTTGACATTTAACGATTTTAGTTGTAGTTGGCGAACTCATTTCCTTAGTCTAAAAACTTGGTATGCAATATTGTGCAAACGTTTTGAGCCATTCCTCCTTTCTTATTTGCTTCCAATGTGCCAGGCTTTCTTGTTTTGTTTTGTTTTTTAAAAAGTGGTCTTCAGCAATAAGTCTCCAGGCATTCTGAAGGTCTTTCAAAATTTTTCCTTGGACACCGACTGCATGTTCACTCATTTTCAGTCCAGTCACTTAACACTGACCTTTGCATCATTCAAGCATAAAAAACACACTTAACTTGCAGGACCAATCACGTAACAGACAACTTAGCAAGGAACCATTTATAAAGTGTATTTGTATTCACTTTGTTACAGTCTGTTGCAAAAACAAAGAATTTGCTCCTAATTTTTGAATCGATTAAACTTTGACATAAGGTGACTCTCAGAGAGCTATTTGCTGAAAAGTTGACATGATGTCATTAGAAAAATGTACAAACTGGACAAGTGCAGAACAAAGAAAGAATATGCAGCACAAAAAAAACTACAGCAGATGAACAATACCCAAAATTCATGCCCTTGAGAATCAAGACAAAAAGAAAAAGAAGATTTACCACAAAACCTGAGAGACACATCTGACCCTTCAGTTTATCCATCTATTGTTTACTAAAGCCTCAGGGGAAGGGTGGCTGTCAAGAAACTATTCTTTAAGAAGGGAAACAGGGACAAAAAGCTGAGGTATGTCAAATTTAACAAAAATGAGCGATGAATTAAAATTTTAATTTTTTAAATTTCATATGATCATTAGAATGTACACACGAGGTCAGGAGAGAGGTACAAAAGTGAGTGTCTACAGCCATCTGTAAAACACGGTAGAGGCTGTGTCATGGACTGGGGCTGTATTCAAGCCAGAGGTGTTGGCAATATTGTCAAAACTGATACAATTATGAATGCAGAAAAATATTTTTAGAATTTGATCCATCACTTAATACCATCTAATCAGCAGTAGCTTCATTTTTCAAATTGACAATAATCCCGAAAATATTGTTTTACGTCCCCCCCGAAGGGGTCTAGGCATGCGAGTGAGGGGACCAGTAACAAATGAGATCAGAAACAGAATGAAAAGGAAAACAGAGACAAAGTTGTTCTATAATAATATAGTTTTATTACAAATGACGTTAACTTAAAGAGCCGGCAACGCCGTTTTACCAATAATGCCAAAGAGACAAAGGAAACACTCGCAGCAACAAAAGAAAAAGCTATCAAACAAATAAGGGAGGCACTTCTCACCACGGGGAGACACTTCCAGGGCCCACAAGCCCATCTACTCACAAGGAGGCTGTCTGTCCAAAACCAAGCAGAAAAATGCGTAGAGCCACAGAGGGGAAAAACCACCCTTGCTCACAGCTCATCCCCAGCTTATATAACCTCAGAGGTGATTGCTGACTGGATTCAGGTGGCAAACGAAGCTAATCAAGAGCAGCTGTGTACTGGGGAGAGAGGAGAGTGAGAGAGACAGAGGGGGTAGGAGTGGCAAGAGAGGAGGGGGCGGGGAGAGCGGGCAAACACCCCACCCACACACTCCCACAGCCTCACAGGATGTAACACATTGCAAATGCAGGAAAAGTATTACTGAAAGAAAACTAGACATCTTCTGGACATAGAAAGAACACACATGAAACGCTATCAGTTATGGATTGGCCTCCCTCGAGCCTAGACCTCAATTATTGAAGTAGTGTTGGATCATCTTGACAGAGAACAGAACAAAAGCAGTCAAAATCCAAAGAATTGCTTTGAAATGTCCTTCATGAAGCCTGGAGTGCAATCCTATCATTCTCCTGTGCTGACCTACTAATTGTCTCGTTCTTTCTATTGTTTTCTTCTATTGATGTGTGTGCTGTGCTTCATTCTGCTCGTGTGTTTGTAGAACTCTGTCTACTCTACTTCCATGTATGTTTGCACATATTTCAATACATTACTGCACCTATTTCCTATTTACCCAATAAAATATGAAGAAATCAGGGGTGGTTTGAGACATTTGGATACTGTTTTGTTCCTCAAGTTGTTCCCAACAATATTTGATCTGCGGTTGCTGGAGGGTGGGGGGCTCCTGCTGGGGATTGCAGGTATTTAAGCAGGTGCCACTTGTCCCATATATACCAGGACAAAAGGTTTCCCAGCAAAACATGGCACTGTAACAAGATAATTAATGTAAGTCATGTCACTTACCAGTAGTTTTAATTTTGTAGCTGACTGCTGTTACCATGGTGATCTTAGTTTGTTATATGGTGGTTCTGCCCTAACTAAAACAGATAGCAGAATGGAGGTGAATATCTTTCTTAGCAGCAGTTTTGTTGTTGCATCACATCAACAACTGTGGCACACTCAATTTCCTTATTTGAGCCTCTTTATAACTGAAGCAGCCAATCAGAAGCTAGATCTTAGACCGAGGTAAACATGTTAAAACCACATTATCATAAACATGGAAGTATTAAATATAACTTTGCTCTATAACCATTTCAAAGATTTTTTTTTTTTTATAAACAGACAGGTTACATACAAGAAAGCCACACATAGATAATGAAATTTCTAGCTTTAGTTGCAGGACACAAATTTCTCTGTCTCTCAGCTTCAATAGCAGCCTTCAGAAAGCAGGCATTTGTCAGACCTCTGTGGTAAGTATGAATTGTTGAGTTTTGTAAAACTAGAAAAAAGGTTTTTAAGTCTTTTTCTCTTTTGAGCTTATTTGACAGTGTTACATGACTACCTTTTATTCTTGATCATCAAGTTTACACAATGAATTAGCAGATAGGAAACAATCATTTAGTCTGATAGTTGATGCAGAATCAAAGAACTGGAATCAGTCAGTAGTACTCAATAATACTGGTTTCCACCAATTGTTTTAGAAAAAGGAGTCAGAATCGTAGTACCGTATTTCTTTAATCCATGGAAGTCTTTGTGAGAACAGATGCTGCTATAAAAACTAGAAATGGGTCCAAATCACCACTTGTATATTGTGTTTTGGACTTCAGCAAAATTGCTTTCTGGTCCCCAGTCGATCCTTGACTTTAAATACCTTTTGAAGAAAAGCATATAATTACAACTTATTCAGTATTCAAATTGACCAGGTGACTACTAAGCAACAAAATCAGTAACAGGATGACCTCATTTAAGTTTACAAGGTTATACATATTTGCTGGAAGTACCCTGTTGAAGACATTTGGATAGGGGTGTCTGTTAAGAACAAACCAGAGGCCACAACAGATAACAACCCTCTTCGAGGGACAAACTATTCCTTCTGGTGTGCCAGAAGATACATTTTGTTGTGTATCTGTGTTTGAACCTTGTGTTACTTGTCGAGACTAGTCCAGGAAAATTCAAGATACATGGCGCAGGGACCAAGTGTGCCTGGACATGCAGACATGTCATTGGCAATAATTCAGGAAGTGCTTCGTTTGCTTTTGCTTCAAGTTCTATTGGCTGAGCATGCAGTTTCAATGTTGCTTGATCATGTTCATTTAATTGTAGAAAGCCAATCTTTGATTGATTATGCAGCCCTAGTACAATACATACAATTATTGACTTCTAAACAGGATATTTAAACAGGGAAGATGTCACATAATATTAAAAGGGTCATCGCTGTAAGGAAAGTCATTCAGGTGTCTCATTGTTTAGTTCAGCCTGGACTAGGACTGAACAAATTAAACCCAAGGAAAGATAATGATGTAAGAACATCACAGGATCTGAAAAAAAAAAAAAAACAAAACCCAAAAAAACCCCCCAAAAAACCCAACATAAATAAACAATGGGAGGGTGTGCGGTGCTCTAAAATCTTCCAAGTACATTAAAATATCAAATAGACATAAATCTGACAAACACAAGCAACTGTGGTAGTCAACATGCAGAGGAACCCTAACTGAACATAACAGATGCTGTGACGAAGCCTAA